>NC_053430.1:48411889-48711025 GCF_007990345.1 Gossypium hirsutum | reverse complement strand
CAGACACTGCCCATCTGAGTACTAGTCGCTTCAAAAATCAATATCTTGAGTTTCACAACTCAAAAATCAGTTTTGTGATTTTTCCCTGAAACTAGACTCATGTCCCCACCTATATATTTTTTCTAGAATTTTTGGTTGGGCCAACTAGTACAGTTTATTAGTCAAAAAGTCTCCCATGTTACAGGGGTCGACTACACTGACCTTTTCCCCATTACGACTGGGATATCTCTCTGCACAGAGCTTCAATACTGATGCCGTTTGTTTCTATGGAAACTAGACTCAGAGAGGAATCCATACATATATGGTATGACCCCTAATTATCTCTGGTCAATTTATAGTGAATTTCCAAGGCGGAATAGTGAATCCCAGAAACTGTTCTGGCCCTTTCCACAAGAACCGGAATATCTCTTTCTGTACTGTTCCTATAATGTTTCGTTACTTCCATATGAAAAGTAGATTCATCAAGGTTGATTACATAATTTATTCACTATTAATCCACTCCTACGAATTTATGTGATTTTTCAATTCTACACCACTGTTGCTGTCAAAATCTGTTTTTCAAGATAAACTTTACCTATTTTGTGGTCACCATGGACCAACTAGGATTTTGCCCTACATAGGTCCACATGTGATCATATTTAGCCATTCCAATGGCTGATCATTAGCCCAACACTTCCATTTCAAACCATAGTCACATCATGAAACCATATATATACATACATACACACAAATGGTCTAATGCCATACTCACTTTTACAAGCCATTTTCGCATGGCTTACACACATACATCACAAAAGAACTTAAACAATAGGGGTAGTCCTATACATGCCATATCCAGAGTTCAACTAAAAGAGTACCAAAGAGCTTGATAGTGTAGATGACTTCGACTTCGCTGATCCCGAATCCGATAGCTAACGAGCAAAATCTATAAAACAGAGAGCCAAAGCAACCGGGTAAGCATTTAAGCTTAGTAAGTCTCAAGTAATGAAATCGGCTTTGACTACAGTATTACATTCACATAGCTAACTAAATCACTTATTAACACACATTCTCATAATCATACTTACTTCACACTCCATCAACATATATACACAAAGTATCAACCTTTCTAAAAGCCCGAAAAATTCGTTAGCCGATCGCACGAATACTATTTAAACGAATCGACTTTTCCAATGCACATGCAACACACCTTATCGTTCGGGTTGGTCGAGCATATTTATTGAATTAGTTACAGCACAAATCGCTCACATTCAAAACCCAAGTTTCTTCGGTATTTAACCGAATACAACCGCAAACACCTTTGCCTTCGGGTCTTAACCCGGACATATCAACTTGCATAATTGCCTTCGGGTCTTAGCCCGATATATCATCTCGCATAATTGCCTTCGGGTCATAGCCCGGACATATTAACTCGCATAATTGCCTTCGGGTCTTAGCCCGGATATATCAACTCGCATAATTGCCTTCGGTCTTAGCCCGATATATTAACTCGCTAATTGCTTCGGGTCTTAGCCCGGATATATCAACTCGCATAATTGCCTTCGGGTCTTAGCCCGGATATATTTCAAATGCTCATGCACACATATATCAATAATCATAACACATCCATTTCATTTCTTCGTTACTAAGGCTCAAACACAAAACATTTATTAAACCTTTCAAATTTCGGCTCAGTAGCCGCACACAAAGAGCATAATTTCAATTGGCTTATAACATAGTCTCTAAGCACATTCGACTATCCGTCATAGTATGACTATTCATTTCAATATAATTCAAGTAGGATCATTACTCGAAGACTTACCTCAAATGTCGTCGAACGACTTCAACGGCTATTCAATTACTTTTTCCTTCCCTTTATCGGATCTAGTTCCCCCTTGCTCTTGAGCTTAAGTTCAACAAAATTTAAAATAGTCATTAATCGACTATTCAAGTATTACTTTCAGAATAATATTATATATATTGATCCGACTTTCACACACATAGATTATAGCAAGCTTTATATTAATCAATAAATAATTCATCGGCAAACTTTCATTAATGTTTACAACAAAATCACATATTCACTACGAGCTGTTTTCCTGAGCAGTAGTTACTAAATTACTTATAACTGGAGCTACTAAACTCCAAATCACTTGCGTTAATTTTCCCTGAATATAGACTCGTATATCTTCCATCCATAAAATTTTCAGAATTTAGGCTTGGCCAATCAATACCAGATTTTTCTTAAAGTTTCCCCTATTTCACTGGTTGACTATTCTGACCACTCTTCACTACGAATCCAATTTCTCACTTTACAGAATTCCAAATGTGTTGTATTTGATCTCATTTGAAACTAGACTCATTAGGAGTCTAAGCATATAAATTTTATCTATAATCATTTTGTACAATTATAATGATTTCTAAAAACAGAACAGGGAATCCAGCAGTCATTTTGACTCAGCCCCACAATACTTCAAATATCTCAAGATCGGTAACTCTTTTGTTTTTATAGTTTCCTTTGTAAGAAAATAGACTCTTCAAGCTTTAATGACATAATTCACTCAGCTTCTAATTCAGCTCCTACAATTTATGGCGATTTTCCAAAATCACCTTACTGCTGCTGTCCCCAAACAGATTATACCAAATCAAATACTAACATTAGCATTTCACCTTAATAGCTAGCTTACCAAGCCTTGATTTAACATATAATTCACACATATCACATTCAGCTATATATATATACATTCTAAATCCCTCTCTTAACACATAATCTACTAACTTGAAAATTATTTTCTAACAAATTTTAACTTGCACTAAAGCCGAGTGTTACTCAAGCTTTAAGCTCATGTTCTTTCATTATTAAGCAAGTGTTATAACACAAGGATTCATGGCCGAAACCTATGCATAACATTATTCAAGATTTAAACTCTTAAATGTCATTAGCAAATAAAGCCATACACACCCAACTTATAAGTAAATTCCATCCTTGCAAAGCCTATAGTTCACTCGGCCACTCAACCCACAACCTATCGAAACTTCAATTCAAACTCATTAGCCGAACATACATATACTTATAATAAGCACATATGACATCTTCTCAAGACACATTCGGCTATGGCATAATTTCCTTATAAAACCCAATTAATCAATCCACCTAACCGAAACTTAACTCATACAAAACCTATCTTCAAACCATAAAAAGGTAGAAGTTAAACTAATCATCCAAATGGTGCATAAGTTTTCCAAGAATGACATTGAACTTACCTTACTTTAGGTATCCACCTTAGCCGAATTTTCTTCCCCAAAGGCTTTTCTTCCTCTTCTTTCTCTAGTTACGGCAATGGAGGAGAAAACATAGGCTAACTTGGTTTTCCTCCCACTAACTTGTATTTATTAACCTTATTCATTATTTCATTTGTAACATAAACTATTAGCATAAATAGTTATAATATTATTTACTCCATAACATGGCCGGCCACCATATTTAACTTGGGTAAATTGACATGCAAAACCACTCCTTTCCATGCATGTACTATTAGACCATTGTAAATTAGCCTCTCACTTTCCAACAAAGTTTCATATAAGTCCATATAAAAAAAGATTCACATAAAGATGATCAAATTAATGCATGAAACTTTCACACATGCAATTACTCACATCATAAACACAGAATATAATTTTTAATTATTTATAAGACTCGGTTTCGTGGTCCCGAAACCACTTTTCGACTAGGGTCAACTTTGGGCCGTCACAACTCTCCCCCACTTAAGAAATTTTCGTCCCCGAAAATCTTACCGGTAAATAGGTTTGGGTATCGTTCTTTCATTGAGCTCTCGGTCTCCCAAGTAGCTTCCTCGATCCCGTGTTTGAGCCATAACACCTTTACTAGCGGAACTCTTTTGTTTCGCAACTCCTTTACTTCACGAGCTAGGATACGCATCGGTTCTTCTTCATAGCTCATGTCGACTTGAATTCCAACCTCCGATGGGCTAATTATGTGCGATGGATCAGATCGATAGCGTCGAAGCATCGAAACATGAAAGACGTCATGAATCTTTTCAAGCTCCGGGGGCAAAATCAATCTATACGCAACCGGGCCAACTCGTTCGGAGATTTCGTACGGCCCAATGAATCTTGGGCTCAACTTGCCCTTACGGCCGAACCTGAGTATCTTTTTCCAAGGTGAAACCTTAAGGAACACTTTGTCTCCCACCTGATACTCGATGTCTTTTCGTTTCAAATCTGCGTACGATTCTGACGATCCGTGGCTATCTTCAGACTTTCACGGATTACCTTTACTTTCTGTTCAGCATCTCTAATCAAATCAACTCCGAAAATTTTACTTTCACCGAGCTCGGTCCAAAACAATGGTGTACGGCATTTACGACCGTATAAAGCCTCGTAGGGTGCCATCTTAATACTTGATTGAAAACTATTGTTGTAAGCGAATTCAATCAAAGGTAAGTACCGTTCCCATGAACTACTGAACTCGAGGATGCAACATCTCAACATATCCTCAAGTATCTGAATTATCCGCTCGGATTGACCATCTGTTTGTGGATGAAAAGCGGTGCTAAAATGCAGCTTGGTACCCAAAGCTTCTTGCAATTTCTTCCAAAATCGCGAGGTGAATCTCGGATCTCTATCCGACACAATAGAAATCGGTACCCCGTGTAATCTCACAATCTGAGAAACATACAATTCAGCTAGTTTATCCAATGAAAAATCCGTACGCACGGGGATAAAGTGAGCCGACTTAGTTAGTCTATCGACAACAACCCATATCGCATCCTTCTTACTTGCTGACAAGGGCAGTCCGGACACAAAGTCCATTGTGACTCGATCCCATTCCACTCGGGTATCATGATCGGCTGGAGTAATCCTGAAGGCACTTGATGTTCCGCTTTCACTTGTTGACATATTAAACATCTCGAAACAAAGTCGGAGATGTCCCGTTTCATACCATGCCACCAAAATTGACGTTTCAAATCGTTGTACATTTTCGTACTCCCCGGGTGAATTGACATTCGGCTACAATGGGCTTCGTTCAGAATCATCGAAATGAGTTCCGAATTCCTTGGAACACACAACCGATTTCTGAACCTCAAACAATTATCGTCGTCAATTTGAAACTCTGATCCCTCGTTCGGAAAACACTCAGCCCGTTTTGCAACCAATTCATCATCGACTTTCTGAGCTTCACGAATTTGGTGAGTCAATAATGGTTTAGCTTTTAATTCAGCTACTAACACATTGTCTGGTAGAACAGACAAATGCACGTTCATCGCTCGCAAAGCAAACAATGACTTCCGGCTTAAGGCGTCCGCAACCACGTTAGCCTTTCCCGGGTGGTAATCAATGACAAGCTCGTAATCTTTCAATAACTCAAGCCAACGTCTTTGTCGCAGATTCAAGTCTCGTTGAGTCATCAAATATTTGAGACTTTTGTGGTCCGAAAATACATGGCACTTCTCACCAAACAGATAATGTCGCCATATTTTTAAAGCAAACACGATGGCAGCTAGTTCGAGATCATGGGTCGGATAATTCCTCTCGTGTGGCTTCAATTGTCTCGACGCATAGGCCACGACTCGACCTTCTTGCATCAATACGCAACCCAACCCAAGTAGGGATGCGTCACTATAGATGACAAACTCTTTACCCGATTCGGGTTGCACCAAAATTGGAGCTTCAGTCAAATGAGTTTTCAGTTGGTCGAAACTTTTCTGACATTTCTCCGTCCACTCGAACTTAACATCCTTTTGAAGTAGCTTCGTCATTGGTGTGGCTATCATCGAGAAACCTTTCACAAATCGTCGGTAATAACCGGCGAGCCCCAAAAAGCTCCGAACTTCAGTAACATTTCTCGGAGGTTTCCAGTCAAGTATGGCTGAAATTTTGTTCGGGTCAACTCGAATACCCGACGCGGATACCACATGACCCAAGAAGCTAACCTCTCTTAACCAGAACTCACACTTACTGAACTTAGCATATAACTGCTTATCCCGTAAAATTTGCAACACTAGTCTCAGGTGCTCAGCGTGTTCGGTCTCATCTCTTGAATAGACCAAGATGTCATCAATAAACACAACTACGAACCGATCCAAATATGGTCTGAAGATCCGATTCATCAAATCCATAAATACTGCCGGGGCATTAGTGAGCCCAAACGGCATCACTAAGAATTCGTAGTGACCGTACCTCGTTCTGAAAGCAGTTTTGGGTACGTCTGAATCTCGAATCCGCAACTGATAATAACCCGATCTCAAATCTATTTTTGAGAACACTGAGGCCCCCTTTAGTTGATCAAACAAATCATCGATACGCGGTAGTGGGTATTTATTCTTTATCGTCACTTTATTCAGTTGACGATAGTCAATGCACAACCTCATGGTTCCGTCCTTCTTTTTCACGAACAATACTGGTGCACCCCAAGGTGAGAAACTTGGCCGAGCGAAACCTCTATCTGTCAATTCTTGCAGCTGAGCTTTCAACTCTTTTAACTCAGTTGGTGCCATACGATACGGAGCTATCGAAATCGGCGTAGTCCCAGGTATAAGCTCAATACCAAACTCTATCTCCCGAACAGGTGGTAAACCCGGCAATTCTTCAGGAAAAACATCCGGGTATTCACAAACCACCGGCACAGATTCGGGTTTCTTTTCTAATTCTTTGTCATCAAGCACATATGCAAGGTATGCTTCGCACCCTTTTCTCACATATTTCTGTGCCAACATTGCTGATATTACAGCTGGTATCCCCTCCAAGTCCGCGGACTCAATTCGGACTACTTCGTTATTTGCGCACCTCAAATCAATAGTCTTGCTCTTGCAATTCACAACCGCATCATGCACGGTCAACCAATCCAACCCAAGGATAACATCAAATTCATCAAACGGCAAAAGCATCAAGTCCGCTGGAAAACAGGAACCTCGAATTGCTAGGGGACATTTCTTACACACTTTGTCGACAAGTACATAACGACCCAAGGGATTTGACACCCGAATTACAAACTCAGTAGACTCAATAGGTAAAGTCTTACTGGATGCTAAGGTTTCACATATGTAAGAATGAGTAGAACCGGGGTCAATCAAAGCAATTACATTAGTATCAAAGAGAGTAAAAGTACCGGTAATAACATCAGGCGAAGAAGCATCCTCGCGGGCACGTATAGCATATGCTCTAGCAGGTGCACTAGCCTCGGATCTGGTCGTAGCATCTCTAGATCCTCTCTGACCACCACTAGCATTGCCCATATTTCTAGATGGTCTACCTCGAGCAGTGGTAGCACCCGGTCTCCCACTCTGATTCACATTCTGTTCAGACAGCCTCGGGCAATCTTTAATGAAGTGGTCCACTAATCCGCACTTGTAACAGGAGCGGTCATGGAATCTACAGCTCCCCAAATGCCATTTGCCGCAATGTCGACATTCCGTTCGGCCTCGACGTTCATTCCCAACACTGGCGACTGAAGTGCCTCGTGTACCCACAAGGGGTCGATCACGATCTCGTCTAAAAAGGCCCGAAGTGCTTTTAGACCGGCCCACATCATCTCGAAATTTCTTCGATGCCTGTTGATGAGACTTTCCCGAGAATCTTTTACGAAACTCCCCGGTTCCCACATCAACTTTTTGTTTTTCCTTTCTAAGCTCTTCGGCTTTACAAGCTCGCTCGACAAGTACTACGAACTCTCGTATCTCAAGAATGCCAACGAACATTTTTATATCTTCATTCAGCCCATCTTCGAAGCGTTTACACATAACAGCCTCGGACGAAACACATTCCCGAGCGTATCTACTAAGTCTAACAAATTTTCGCTCGTAATCAGTAACTGACATAGAACCTTGCTTAAGCTCGAGAAATTCCTTCCGTTTTTGATCAACAAATCTCTGACTGATATACTTTTTCCGAAACTCAGTTTGGAAAAACTCCCAAGTTACTTGCTCCCTGGGCACGACAGAAGTCAGAGTACTCCACCAATAGTAGGCAGAATCACGTAGCAAGGAGATAGCACACTTTAGACATTCATCGGGTGTACAAGATAGCTCATCGAGTACCCGGATAGTGTTGTCCAACCAAAATTCAGCTCGCTCGGCATCGTCGCTATCCGTAGCTTTAAATTCAGTAGCCCCATGTTTTCGGATTCGGTCAACTGGGGGCTTATTTGACCTTATTTGGTCAGTTACCGGAGGTATTGTAGGTGCGGGGGTAGTGTTTGTCGGGAATGGGGGTTGTGGAACAGCCGTATTAGTTCGAATGTATTGGTTGAACCAATCATTCATCACGCTATAGAAAGCTTGTCTAGCTTCATCGTTCGGGTTACTCGCATTAGGTTGAGAGTCCACCGGCGCTGTCCCTTGTGCGGGAGCAGGCGCTACACTCTCAAGATCATCAGCTACCGCTCGGTTGGGATCGGGATCCATTACTATAAATAAACACATTTGCAAATGTCAGAAATCACCACACTATCAATTAATCACATAAAATGGCATGTATAGCTAGACCCCAACACATTACGGTAGTCCTAGAATCGACTAAACCTGGCTCTGATACCACTAAATTGTAACACCCCGAACCCGAGACCGACACCGGAGTCGGACACGAGATGTTAACAAACTTTGAAAAAAAAATTTTTTTTTTTTCCAGACACTGCCCAGTCTGAGTACTAGTCGCTTCAAAAATCATATCTTGAGTTTCACAACTCAAAAATCAGTTTTGTGATTTTTCCCTGAAACTAGACTCATGTCCCCACCTATGGATTTTTTTCTAGAATTTTTGGTTGGGCCAACTAGTACAGTTTATTAGTCAAAGTCTCCCATGTTACAGGGGTCGACTACACTGACCTTTTCCCATTACGACTGGGATATCTCTCTGCACAGAGCTTCAATACTGATGCCGTTTGTTTCTATGGAAACTAGACTCAGAGAGGAATCCATACATATATGGTATGACCCCTAATTATCTCTGGTCAATTTATAGTGAATTTCCAAAGGCGGAACAGTGAATCCAGAAACTGTTCTGGCCCTGTTCCACAAGAACCGGAATATCTCTTTCTGTACTGTTCCTATAATTGTTTCGTTACTTCCATATGAAAGTAGATTCATCAAGGTTTGATTACATAATTTATTCACTATTTAATTCCACTCCTACGAATTTATGTGATTTTTCAATTCTACACCACTGTTGCTGTCAAAATCTGTTTTCAAGATAAACTTTACCTATTTTGTGGTCACCATGGACCAACTAGGATTTTGCCCTACATAGGTCCACATGTGATCATATTTAGCCATTCCAATGGCTGATCATTAGCCCAACACTTCCATTTCAAACCATAGTCACATCATGAAACCATATATATACATACATACACACAAATGGTCTAATGCCATACTCCACTTTTACAAGCCATTTTCGCATGGCTTTACACACATACATCACAAAAGAACTTAAACAATAGGGGGTAGTCCTATACATGCCATATCCAGAGTTCAACTAAAAGAGTACCAAAGAGCTTGATAGTGTAGATGACTTCGACTTCGCTGATCCCGAATCCGATAGCTAACGAGCAAAATCTATAAAACAGAGAGCCAAAGCAACCGGGTAAGCATTTTAAGCTTAGTAAGTCTCAAGTAATGAAATCGGCTTTGACTACAGTATTACATTCACATAGCTAACTAAATCACTTTATTAACACACATTCTCATAATCATACTTACTTCACACTCCATCAACATATATACACAAAGTATCAACCTTTCTAAAAGCCGAAAATTCGTTAGCCGATCGCACGAATACTATTTAAAACGAATCGACTTTTCCAATGCACATGCAACACACCTTATCGTTCGGGTTGGTCGAGCATATTTATTGAATTAGTTACAGCACAAATCGCTCACATTCAAACCCAAGTTTCTTCGGTATTTAACCGAATACAACCGCAAACACCTTTGCCTTCGGGTCTTAACCCGGACATATCAACTTGCATAATTGCCTTCGGGTCTTAGCCCGGATATATCATCTCGCATAATTGCCTTCGGGTCATAGCCCGGACATATTAACTCGCATAATTGCCTTCGGGTCTTAGCCCGGATATATCAACTCGCATAATTGCCTTCGGGTCTTAGCCCGGATATATTAACTCGCATAATTGCCTTCGGGTCTTAGCCCGGATATATCAACTCGCATAATTGCCTTCGGGTCTTAGCCCGGATATATTTCAAATGCTCATGCACACATATATCAATAATCATAACACATCCATTTCATTTCTTCGTTACTAAGGCTCAAACACAAAACATTTATTAAACCTTTCAAATTTCGGCTCAGTAGCCGCACACAAAGAGCATAATTTCAATTGGCTTTATAACATAGTCTCTAAGCACATTCGACTATCCGTCATAGTATGACTATTCATTTCAATATAATTCAAGTAGGATCATTACTCGAAGACTTACCTCAAATGTCGTCGAACGACTTCAACGGCTATTCAATTACTTTTTCCTTCCCTTTATCGGATCTAGTTCCCCCTTGCTCTTGAGCTTAAGTTCAACAAAATTTAAAATAGTCATTAATCGACTATTCAAGTATTACTTTCAGAATAATATTATATATATTGATCCGACTTTCACACACATAGATTATAGCAAGCTTTATATTAATCAATAAATAATTCATCGGCAAACTTTCATTAATGTTTACAACAAAATCACATATTCACTACGAGCTGTTTTCCTGAGCAGTAGTTACTAAATTACTTATAACTGGAGCTACTAAACTCCAAATCACTTGCCGTTAATTTTCCCTGAATATAGACTCGTATATCTTCCATCCATAAAATTTTCAGAATTTTAGGCTTGGCCAATCAATACCAGATTTTTCTTAAAGTTTCCCCTATTTCACTGGTTGACTATTCTGACCACTCTTCACTACGAATCCAATTTCTCACTTTACAGAATTCCAAATGTGTTGTATTTGATCTCATTTGAAACTAGACTCATTAAGGAGTCTAAGCATATAAATTTTATCTTATAATCATTTTTGTACAATTTATAATGATTTTCTAAAAACAGAACAGGGAATCCAGCAGTCATTTTGACTCAGCCCCACAATACTTCAAATATCTCAAGATCGGTAACTCTTTTGTTTTTATAGTTTCCTTTGTAAGAAAATAGACTCTTCAAGCTTTAATGACATAATTCACTCAGCTTCTAATTCAGCTCCTACAATTTATGGCGATTTTCCAAAATCACCTTACTGCTGCTGTCCCCAAACAGATTATTACCAAATCAAATACTAACATTAGCATTTCACCTTAATAGCTAGCTTACCAAGCCTTGATTTAACATATAATTCACACATATCACATTCAGCTATATATATATACATTCTAAATCCCTCTCTTAACACATAATCTACTAACTTGAAAATTATTTTCTAACAAATTTTAACTTGCACTAAAGCCGAGTGTTACTCAAGCTTTAAGCTCATGTTCTTTCATTATTAAGCAAGTGTTATAACACAAGGATTCATGGCCGAAACCTATGCATAACATTATTCAAGATTTAAACTCTTAAATGTCATTAGCAAATAAAGCCATACACACCCAACTTATAAGTAAATTCCATCCTTGCAAAGCCTATAGTTCACTCGGCCACTCAACCCACAACCTATCGAAACTTCAATTCAAACTCATTAGCCGAACATACATATACTTATAATAAGCACATATGACATCTTCTTCAAGACACATTCGGCTATGGCATAATTTCCTTATAAAACCCAATTAATCAATCCACCTTAACCGAAACTTAACTCATACAAAACCTATCTTCAAACCATAAAATAGGTAGAAGTTAAACTAATCATCCAAATGGTGCATAAGTTTTCCAAGAATGACATTGAACTTACCTTACTTTAGGTATCCACCTTAGCCGAATTTTCTTCCCCAAAGGCTTTTCTTCCTCTTCTTTCTCTAGTTACGGCAATGGAGGAGAAAACATAGGCTAACTTTGGTTTTTCCTCCCACTAACTTGTATTTTATTAACCTTATTCATTATTTCATTTTGTAACATAAACTATTAGCATAAAATAGTTATAATATTATTTACTCCATAACATGGCCGGCCACCATATTTAACTTGGGTAAATTGACATGCAAAACCACTCCTTTCCATGCATGTACTATTAGACCATTGTAAATTAGCCTCTCACTTTCCAACAAAGTTTCATATAAGTCCATATAAAAAAAGATTCACATAAAGATGATCAAATTAATGCATGAAACTTTCACACATGCAATTACTCACATCATAAACACAGAATATAATTTTTAATTATTTATAAGACTCGGTTTCGTGGTCCCGAAACCACTTTTCGACTAGGGTCAACTTTGGGCCGTCACATCTACTCTAACATTTTCCTCTCTAAAGCTATACAAGGTTGTTATGTCTTAGTGGTTCTCTTGAAAGGTACACATTGAGTAGTCCCTTAGTGGTCTCACGAGGGGTGTATAGTGGATTGTTTCTGAGGTGGTTCAACTAAAATATGTAGAAGGTTCCTACGGATCATTCTAGGCGATGGGTTATCATAGACGATTTTTGCAGTGGGTTGTATGTGGGTTAGTGGATTGTCGTCTGTGGGTTGCTCCATATTCTACTATGTGTTCTACTCTCATAGGAGTATAACACATCTAAATCTCAAATGTTGTTTTGATGGTTAGATTAAGCAAAGGGAAGGTAATAGTGGTGTATGACGATTCACCTAGCTTAAGCCCAAGCAAAGAACCGTCATATGCAACGGTCAAAAGTGAGGATTAGTTTGGCTATGGAAGAGAGGATGATAAGAGAGAGAGAGGAGTCCTCTTCGAGTATGACATCCGAGGCTTACATACCTTGATACATGATCCTTAGGTGCCATGTGTATCTTTCATACAGGTGACCTCGAGGCAAGCTGGTTAACAACTCTGCCTTTATATTGCCTAAGTTGGGTGGCCAGGGTGGTGGTTCCATCAATCATTTCAGATGGGACATGGTCATTGGTATCATAAATGGTGATTGTTGTGTGAGCCCCACATAGCTTGGTACCTAAAGAGTTATGTTAAGAGGATTACTTTGAAGGGAAATCCTAAGGAGTTGCTTTGAGAGGATCACTCTGAGGGGTGGTTTCGAGTAGTGGGAATTCAAAATGTGTGTTCATGGAGTGAGAGTATAATAATTTTCCCTAGTCATGAGGGAGGTTATACAATGGCCTTCCTCAAGACATTGTTATGTGATCTTTGCTTCGAAGTGTTGAGGTATGACTTTTGAAATATGAATCATCAGGTGCCTACGAATGAAGGACACACATGTGTGTTGTTCTGTTTGTCATGTATCTGGATACTCATAGTTATGTTTGTGGGTTGTAACACATCCTACGAAAACATTGTTAACGTCACCTAGTGTTTCACTGTTTGGTTGTTTAGGTGCTTTGATTCTATTGGATATTGTCGAAGCTTTTTTCTAGAAGCTTATAGAACTGTAATGGGTAGATAAAGCCTTCGGATCTTCAGTGTATTTTTCATGAAGGTGAAGATTTTATAAGTCAAGAAATTATTATCATTCAAAAATATTTGAAGTTTTAGTCTTTCTTCTTCTTTCGTATATGAAGGCTTTTTTTTTCAGTGTTCTTAGAATAAGGCTTGTGAGATTTTAGTAAGTTTACTTGCTTCAGCAGTTTTTCTAAGTTTTGGTTTAGTCAGAATGATGAAGGGGGTCGTGGGGGAAATGTTAGAGGTAATGATAGAGGAGACGGTAGAAAGTAGTGTTGGAAAAAATCCGGTTTGAAAACGGTTTTCTTACATAGCAGAAAATAAAAATTTTAAAAAACCAATTCTGTTTGTGATATTTATAGCAATAAGCCCAGACAGATCCTTTGTCGTTCTTGCATTTTAACCAAACAATCTTCTCTGCTACTCTTGTACCACAAATTGCCTCGACTGTGGGCTCGACCAAATCGAATCAAACACAGAAAACAGAAATAGTTTTCTTTTCTTTTTGGGTGAAAATAAAAATTCTCTTCTCAAATAGAAACCAGCTGAAATTTTATTCCAGAAAAATATATTTAATAGTTGAGAATAAATTCTCTCTAATTTTCGAGAGAGTAACAATATCTTAAAGTGCTGTAAATAACTCTACCGGTGCCATGTATTTATAGGAAGAGAAAGTAAAACATTTGTTGAATTGTAGTAGTTTATTTCAACTAGAAAAACAACTTCCTATTGTAACACCCTTTACCCGTATTCAACGCCGGAACAGGGTACGAGGCATTATCGGACTTAAACTCAAACAAACATTCGAATCCGAGACATTAATTTCCACTCAAATTTAAAACTTTTCAAAAACTTTCATGTCGTCCCTTAAAAAAGCCTACGAGGCCCAAATCATGCATTAGGAGTGGTTCGGGACTAAACCGAGAACTTTAGAAAACTTTACGACACTTAGAGAATTTTTACTAAAATAGGTGTCACATGCCCGTGTAGCTTGGGACACACCGTTATGGGCAGGCTGTGTCATCACACACACCCGTGTAACTCTCTATTTATGACGTCATCAACAATTTGAAGTCACACGACCAAGTCACACGCCTATGTGCTCAGGTTGTGTCCTTCACACAACTGAGACACATGCCCGTGTCTCTACCCGTGTGCTCGATATTGAGCATTCTGCTTTGCAACAATTAAGGTGCAAAAGACACACGGCCAGAACACACACCCATGGGGCAAGCCATGTGTCATACACGGCCTAGACACATGCCCGTGTGTTTACCTGTGTGGACAAAAACAAGGATATTTACCAAGCCATTTGCTACCCTTTTTCACACATGCACTCATATCAATTCAAAAGGCACGAAACATATCATACTTAGGCAACCAAACACTCACAACTAAGACAACTAAGACAATAATATGTCATTCTCATGCCATCATCTATCATACTTAAAACATCATACTTAGCCCATTAAAACATATTAACATCACATTCACAAGAGGGCATTAACACATGAATAAACTTGTAATCAACATAAGCCATCATTCGTGGCTATGTACAATTTGAACAATAATCCATTATAGGCCAACACATTTGGCCACATTAATAATAACACATATAACCAAAAGACCAAGTCCTTATACATTATATAGACTCAAACTACTTGAATTCATCAATACCCATAGTGATAGCTTGATAGTGTGATATGATCTCCAGCGGTTTCCAACCCGAGCTAGCTTATGAACCCTATAAGACATGGGAAAGGAAGGGGGTAAGCTATATAGCTTAGTAAGTTCATATGTAAATAATAAGCAACTTATGCCATAAATTTTACCATTTCAATAATATGATTACAAGATAGTATAAATTTCCTTAAGTCTCGTAATCATAATTTTTTCAATCACATTGAATACCCTTTTCAATTTATGACCATAATTCAACATGTCTTGGCATTAGCCTAGCAACCGTAATCTTTCCCATTATAATATGTTACACCAATTAACAAATCATTTCAAATTTCATGGTAAACATGCTCATTAATTATATATATACAAATTTTCAAACATATAACTTATCATCTTTCAATTTTCTAAGCTCTTAATTTCTCATACTAACATAGCCGTCTTTAGTGATTAATCATTCCAATCTTTTCTTTTTGCTCATATTCAATGAATCATTTTCAAGTGAAGTACAACATACCACATTTCAATTCAATTTGGCCTAAAAGCCCGATTCATAAACATCAAGAATTCTTACCATACATATATACACATATACCATTATTCATAAGGTTAACACAATAACATTGTCACAATGCTCATGAACTCACCATTCACGAATTTCATACTCAATTGAATTGCTATACATACCTTACAATTCCGTAACATAATCATATCCTTTCACATCTGACATAATCTTTGTACTACCCGTTGAACACTTGGAACACTAATCGAATACACGGAAAGTCTTTGCATACAAGTGCCACATATGTAGCCAAAGCTACCTCATATTTCATATCACATGAATGCTCGCTCTCGAGCTAATCACGAGCCTGCTCACACAAGCTGACGATCAAGACGTATCTACACGGGCTGCTCACACAAGCTGTTAGGTATCTGTAACACATGTGGGACTACCTAGCCACCAGTAGGACGTACATGAACATCGGATCACATAATCATATATATCACATAGGGTCCTAGTGACATGTCACTCGTATCCTATTCTATTCCTAAGGTTCAACCGGGATTTTGTAGCTTATCACATCGTTGTCGAACTTGTCTATAATGTTATTTATATAATTCATAAAATATTAAAGTATAAAAATAACAATGCAATAATAAAAATAACATTTATATTTACATACAAACTAACCTCGAATGCGACAATGGAGAAAAGGACCTACTCGTTCAATACTTTGTTTCCCCTCCCCCGTTCTAGGCCCGAATCTCATTTTTAATGATCTATAACATCACATTTAGCTTATTTAATCATTAAGATACTCAATACAGCCCAAAATCTCATTTTGGCAAAACTTATATTTTTCCCCTAAACTTTGCCATATTTACACTTTTGCCCCTAGGCTCGTAAAATGATTTTCATTCAATTTCTTTGCACATTAAGCATAGCCGAACCATTTTCATAACTATAACAGCCCACAATTTCCATTAAAACACACTTTTACTACATATTTTATAACTTTACAATTTAGTCCTTTTAGGCATTTTCACCGAAAATCACTTAGCAAAAGTTGTTTCTCCAACCATAAACATGCATAATCTACCATTAAGCATCAAAATACACAAATTCCTAACATGGGTAAACCTTATACCTTCATCATAACTCAAATAAATGGTAGAAATAGGTAGATCATGTTACAAGGATTTCAAAAACGAGAAAATCATTAAAAACGGGGCAAGAACGGACTTACTATGGAGCTTGGAAAGCTTGAACAAAACCCTAGCCATGGTGGTCTTCAAAAATTCAGCGAAGAGGTTGAAGATGAGCAAAATTTGGCTTTTATTTTTTTATTTAATCATTTAATTACTAAATGACCAAAATGCCCCTAACTTAAAAATATTCTATTTCACCTATTTCATGTCCATTTTTGTCCAAAAAATTAAAAAATGGTCTAATTACCATTTAAGGACCTCCAATTTAAAATTTCATAGCAATTTTACACCTCTAGCTTCTAGAACTCAAGTTTTGCACTTTTTACAATTTAGTCCTTTTGACTAAATTGAGTGCCCAAACGTCAAAATTTTCGAATGAAATTTTCAAAAAACTATTCCATAAAATTGTAGACCATAAAAATATAATAAAAATTAATTTTACTATGTCAGATTTGTGGTCTCAAAACCATTATTCTAACTAGGCCCAAAATCGGGCTGTTACACCTATTTAGAGTAGAAGTAGGGTGGATGACATCCCCCTAGTTACTAGGTTTCCGCCCCTTCATATTCCATGAGGAGATTTTAGGCTTCTCTCACATAGGGTCCAATTACAAGTACTTCCTAGACTTTTCGACCCAATACATTGTAATCTGATCCAACCCAGTTCTGTTTTTCTATTTCCCAAAATAAACTTCAATATTTATATTCAATTAAATAATTTTCTTATCCCAATTTTACCCCAAATAAAATTATGAAGATTTTACCACTGGTAAAATTCTAAGGAAATATATTTAATATTTCATCATTCAACTTGTTCACTATGACTAAATAATTTATTTTTATTTTCGGGCTTTAAAATAGCTCAAAAACATAAACTCATTCTTCCAATCATTTCTGAGTAATCCATGTTCATTTGCAAATGAATCATTTCTCATTTTCATTTCTATTTTTTTTTTAGAAAACCATATTCATTTCCAAATGATTTCATTTCTCCATTTTGGAGAAAACCATAATCGTTTCTATATGTTTTCTGTTTCTCTATTTCACCATTTATATTCATTTTTGTTCATTTGATTTATCATACAATTCATTTTTTATTTCAATGAGCTAATGGAGGGACCGATTGGATATATGCAATTGAGGCTCAAATGATTTATAATCAAGTTCTAGCTTTTCGCATATTAATTATAAACTCACTAGTCACGAAGTCTTTCCACTATAGTGTCGTGACTAAGCTCTCCCCAAATGACATACCATTACGAATGTAACATCCTGATTTTCAGGTTTTTCGCGATTCTTGATATTTTAAGTAATTTTCTAAAATTTGGTATGTGATTATAGAATTCATAATTTGGGGATGTAAATGGCTTATGGAAGGCCCATGAGTTGGCCAAAACCCGGTAGAATTTTTAAATTTTGGACTTAGGAGTTAGGGGTTCTGGCTAGGTGCCTTTATATTAAGTTGTGGGTAAAATGTATCACAAAAAGAGCTTTGGTAAAGTGGCAAGGGTGACGCCACTAAGCTCCTAAAAAGTGGCGTGTGGAGCATAAGGGAAGACCTGGGATCGATTCCCTGTGTTGGCAAATAGGAGTATTTATTTTTATGTGCAGGAAGGGTAAGTGTTGGAACCTAAGTGGATTCTGTAAGAGGAGAGTTGGATCAAGTCAAAAGCATAGATTAAGGAGGGATAAGGGGAGAGATTTTAGGGATTAGAGAGAAGGATAGAGCTTAGCCGATTGGAAGGGGTTAGAGAGGGGAATTCGGCAGAGGGGTATTAGGTTAGTAATTTCGGCATTAGGGTTTTAGCTGTGCCGTTTTCTCTTTTGGTTTAGTTTTTCTCTTCTTTCTTCTTCCCTAGCCGAATCTACCATCTTTCCTCTCATCTTTTCTCCCGTTTCTTTTTCAAAAACCAGCCCATTACTTTCCTCCACTCATTTATTATTTCTTTCCCTTATCTCTACTTCTGCCGAAGTACCGCAAAAAGCCGAAATCAGTGAAGATAGGGGGTGCCGATTCTTTGTGACCAGAAACCTTTTCTTTCCTTTTCGATAGTTGGCGTTCAATTCCTTTACCTTTTAGGCATCCGGATCCAAGAGGAGAAAGACTGTGGTAAGTGTTCAAACTCTAAACAATTCCTAGTGTAACTTTGCCCAAAAGCCGAAACCCCTCTAGTTTAGGGAGGTGGCCGAATATGGGTATAGGCCTTATGGGGTCTTCTTTTAATATTTTTGTGGTTTATTTAGTGGAGGAGCAGCAAGGTGTAGTGTCGACTTGCAGTAGCTTGGATCACCGGAGTAGCTAGACCTAGTCATCAGTCGCGACAAAGGTAAGATTCCTAAGGCCATTATGGATGGTGGCCGAATGTGTAAGTATTAGTATTAGATGATTTTTGGTTTGGTTCAATTATGGGAAGCTGATTATTAACAATGGATTATAGGAGAAATCGTGTAGGAGATCTCGTCGAGGAATATCACCAAACAGGTGTGTAACGAACCCTTTTTCATATCTTAAAGCGATAAAATGCCGAAAAGCTGAAATGCCGAAATTCTGGCATTTCGAGGACTTGTGAGCAAGCGAACGCTCACTAGTTAGTTAGAATCGATGAGATGATGATCGGGAACAATGGAAACGGTAAGGACGTGTTTTTGGCGTTCACGGTAAGTCGGGCCTCGAGGGGCTGAAATAGGGCCCAATAGGCTTTCGGGCCCATTTGGGTAAAATTGGTAGAAAACGGAAATATGTTAAATTGCATGTTAAGACTATTAATACTGTTATGGATATAGGCTAAATGGGCCTAGATGACAAAATCAGCTGAGTAGGGCCCATTAGGGGTTTTAGGCCCAATAACTCGGTTTCGCTAAAAAGGGCCAGAATCACTGTTTGCACCCATGAAATTGTTAGTAACCGTTAACAAACATGGAAACCCTGATATTTGGTAAAATTACATAATCACCCTTATAATATGAAAATGACCGTTTTGCCCCTAGGTAAAAATGACCATTATACCCCTAGGGTTTATACATGAATTTAATACATGGGATTTTGATAAACATGGTATGTATGATATGCACATGACATGTATGATATGCACATGATATGTATGATATGCACATGATGTATTTATAAATGCATTGGTTGGGTTTTTATATGGATGGAGGAAGTGCAAAAGGGCTTATGCCCCAGTTATTAAAGGGCTTATGCCCCAGTTATTAAATGGCTTATGCCCCAGTTATTAAAAAGGGCTTTGCCCCAGTTATTAAAAGAGGCTAGGCCTCCAGTTATATGATAAAGCAGCTATGCTGCCAGTGGAGAGTTATGGCGGGGTGGGTCGAGTTAATCCCCACATGGTGTGTTGGTTGGTACGGGTGGAGAGTAGCGGATGGTGGGTTGAGTAGTCTCCCCAAATGGGTTGCATTCTTTCATTTGACATTACATGTGATATTGAAATGGGCCTATGGGCCATACCGTTTACAGTAAAGGCTTCGGCCCAGTAATATGAAATTTGAAAAGGCTTCGGCCCAGTGTTATAAAATATGAAATATGAAAAGGGCTATGGCCCAGTACACGTTGAGATTGGATTTGGGTTTAGGCCCAACAGGCTGTTATTGTTTTGGGCTCTGAAAGGGGCTTGTTGCACACTGAGTTTCCAAACTCACCCCCTTTCCTTAACCTTACAGGTGAGCCTTGATGTGGGGACTTGGGCCGGAGGGGATTCAGAGTGGCCACAGTTATCGCCTTTGGACCTTTAAATAAGCGTTGGTTTTCATTTAATTTCCTTTAATTATTATTTAGTTTTGGGTTGTAATAAGGCCATTTTTGACTTTTCTTTTATTTCTTTTCGGGATTATTTTATTTTTAATAACTTTAAACCCGGTTGATAATTATTCAAATGGACTAGACTTAGGACGTGTTTTCAAAACGATACTTGTTTTCAAAACATCTCAACGCCACGATTAATCGATTTATCAAAGACGTCCACTTAAACAAATTTAAACTCGATATAACAAAGTGTGGCTATGGTTGTGGGCATGTCTAGGATTGGATCCAATCAAAGAGCTTGGTACTTAAGCAGCCTTCATGGCTCACCTCCTCTATCTCAAATACCTACCTGGTAACCAGCTTCCATACACTTTGTTAACTCAACAAAATATATGGTTTTAAAACACTAAAAACGGAACGTGGGTTTTTCAACTCCAATGTGGCACGTCAGATTCGGCCATAACGTCTGGGCCGGGTTTGGGGTGTTACAACGAAAGCAACTCGATCCATGCTTGTCCAATGACATTTTCATAAGTGTGTTACCCTTAAAGGATATCCTTAATCTCTTTGGGATAAAACTCATTCTCCCACATATTTTATCTCATGGTAACCATTACATCTTCCTTCATGAAAAATCATCACTATCAAATAGTGATCAAGTCATCCATCATAAAGACGAACGACCCGTGGCCACATTTTCTTTTCATCAACCATGTAATGTTAATGAGAGGATATCATTTACCCATGTTTGGAGCTATGAATTCCACTATTGTGAATGATGCTGCATACTGTAGAAGATGTACACCCAACAAAACTTTCGGTTCCTTCTATTTTCGAACTCAGACTTTTACTTACATCAAAGTGCAAGAGTCATGCATACATAGTCCATCATCCACTCCTAATTTAGGTATGTCACACTATGAATGCCAAAAGTGAATAAATCCATAAACAGATTCAGGATCTATTATTCTTAAGTCTTGTTTAATGTATTGTCAGTCCAATCAGTCACATTTATGTCTCTATCTTTTGGAAGTCATCCGTTCTGATGCCTGAGACAAAGCATCTCTATAATTGGACTTGATAGATGACATAGTAATCTTTAAATCATTTTTCTCATTTTTGGTTAGACTAAGGACATGTTTAGGTTCGTCTACTAATATAAATTATTTTTCTGTGTTATGATCCGACCACGTAATACCGCTTAGTATCAGTTAAACATTAGACAACAGGTGAACAACATTTGTGTCCATTTTACTTTGCATGCAAAAACCATGTGAGGACAACATACAAAGTATTAATGTAATTTTTGAATAATTTTCTTAACAAATCTTTTCAAAAAATTACAAGTGTACTTGGACGAAAATATCACACTTAGAGCATCAAATCCAACAAGAAGGCGTGTAGTGTTAGGCCATTGAGGGTCCCTTGCATGGGTGGCTTTGTCCAGTGTGCAGCTAGGGTGAATGGAATCCAAAGGTTATTGCTGTGTAGGGGTTTACAAATAAGTAACTATGAGTTTGAGTTCAATCTCCCTAATGATGAGAACGAGCTAAGTTGTGACAGCCCTAAAGCGACCCTAGTAGGAAAGCGGTTTTGGGACCGCTAAACCGAGTCACCAAATTATTTGAATATGATATTTATTGTCTAAAATAAATGTGTGAAAATTTTAAGCTTCGATTTAGTAAATTGCATGTGAATTTAGTCAATAGGACTTATGTGTGACACTTTTGAAATGTGATAGATCAAAACATAAGGACCTATTAGTGCATGTTGAAAAAGGGGGGACTTGCATGTCAATTTTTCCCCCCATCTAGTAGTGGCCGGCCATGACATTAGGGTGGACAAAGGGTGATGGGCAAAATATGTCATAGACATGTTGTGTTGGTGCATCATGGGAGGAAACAATAAAATAAAGTTAGTAATAAAGAAATGGAAAAAAAAAGAGAAAGAAAATGATGAAAACAAAAGAAAAAAAAATGTGTCCATCCTTTTTTCATTCTTCTTGACCGAAAATTCAAAAGAAAGAAGGGAGGAAATGTTGAAGAGATTCGGCCATGCTTGTAGCTAGGTGAAGTTCAAGAGCTTAGAGGACCACAGTTGGATAAGGGGAAGGAAAAAGTGATCGAATAGCTGTCGAAATCGCTCGACCACATCCGAGGTAAGTTCTTGAGTAATAGAGCTTAAATTATGATTTGATTAGATCATGTTTTAAACAAATCAAAATCATGCTCTTTGTGTGTGGCTATTGAGCCGAAATTGCAAGAGTGATAAGTGTCTTGTGTTTGAGTTTTGCTAATGAAAATGAAATACGAATGTGTCATGGTTTATTGTTAAATGTGCATGGTTATTTGAATGATGTCCGGGCTAAGTCCCGAAGGCTTTGTGCTAAGTGACCATATCCGGACTAAGATCCGAAGGCATTTGTACGAGTTACTAATTCCGGGCTAAGCCCAAAGGCATTGGTGCGAGTTACTAAATCTGGGTTAAGTTTCGAAGGCATTTGTGCGAGTTACTATAACCGGGCTATGTCCCGAAGGCATTTGTACGAGTTACTATAACCGGGCTATGTCTAGAAGGCATTTGAACGAGTAGCTCTATCCGGTTAAATTCTGAAGGTACGTGATTCGGGAATGAATGATCTTGCTGTAAAATTTCAGTTAATACGCTTGTAACATCCCAACATTGAGGTATGTTTCGTATGTGCTTTGAATTAGTTGAGCCCTTACAAATGAGTATTCACTCAGTTGATAAATGAGCTACCGGCCTTTGGCTAAGTTGATCTTTGTGTATGAATAAAAGGGTTGGTAATGTGAAGTAAGTATGATATTGAAAATTTCTGCATATGAAATTATCCGTTTAGCTACATGAATGCTATACTTTGGTTGTGTCTAAATTCTTTGCTCAAAACTTACTAAGCATTTAGTGCTTACTCCGTTTCTTTGATTCTCTGTTTTATAGATTTTGGTTCTTCAGCTATCGGACTCGGAATTTTGAAGTCGAAGTCGCCCACACTATCAAAGCTCCTTTTGGTATACTTTTGGTTGAACTTTGAAATGGCATGTATAGGACTACCCTTTTTGTTGTTGGTCATGTACCCTTCGGTTTTGTGTAAATTTGGATAGCCATGCGAAAATGGCTTAAATATACTTTGATCATAGCATTATAATCGTTTTGTATGTTGTCCGTCGAGAGGTATGGAAATGTTGGTAACGGTTAGCCATGGGAATGGTTATTCATGATCACTTTTGGAATATGTATGACAAACTCTAGTTGATCCATGGAGGATCATGAAATAGGTAAAGTTTACCTTAAAAACAGATGCTGGCAGCAGCAGTGATGTGGATGTGAAAAATCACTAAAAATAGTAGGAATGTAATTAAATAGTGACTAAATTATGTAAACAAACCTTGATGAATCTATTTTTATAGGAAAGTAATGAAACGATCATATGAACAGTATGTTAAGAGATATTCAGGTTTTCGTGAGACAGGGCCAGAACGGTTTCTGGATTCCCTGTTCTGACTTTGGAAATTCATTATAAATTAACCAGAGATAATTAGAAGTCATGCCATATATTAATAGATTCATTTTTGAGTCTAGTTTCTATAGAAACAAACGGCATCAGTATTGAAGCCCTGTACAGGGAGATATCCAAGTCGTAATACGGAAAGGTCAGTGTAGTCGATCCCTGTAACATGGGAGACTTTGACTAATAAACTGTACTAATTGGCCTAACAAAAAATTCTAGAAAAAATTTTTTAGATGAATATATGAGTCTAGTTTCAGGGAAAAATCACGAAACTGATTTTTGAGTTGTGAAACTCAAGATATGATTTTTAAGGTGACAGTTACGCAGTTAGCCAGCTTGCCTGGAAAATTTAAAATGGATTGTGCAAAGAAGTGATTTAAGACTGCAAACCCCTCGTGTCCGACTCCGTCGACGGACTCGGGTACGGGGTGTTACAATTTTATTGGTATCAGAGCTACGGTTTAGTCGATTCTAGGACTACCGTAATGCGTTGGGTCTAGCTATACATGCCATTTTATGTGATTATTTGATAGTGTGGTGATTTCTGACAATTGAAATGTGTTTATTTATAGTAATGGATCCCGATCCCGACCGAGCGGTAGCTGATGATCTTGAGAGTATAGCGCCTGCTCCCGCACAAGGGACAGCTCCGGCGGACTCTAATCCTATTGCTAGTAATCCGAATGATGAGGCTAGACAAGCTTTCTATAGCGTGATGAATGATTGGTTCAACCAATACATTCGAACTAATACGGCTGTTCCACAACCTCCATTCCCGACAAATACCACCCTCGCACCTACAATACCTCTGGTAACGGACCAAATAAGGTCAAATAAGCCCCCAGTTGACAGAATCCGAAAACACGGGGCTACTAAATTTAAAGCTACGGACAGTGATGATGCCGAGCAAGCTGAACTTTGGTTGGACAACACTATCCGGGTACTCGACGAGCTATCTTGCACACCCGATGAGTGCCTAAAGTGTACTATCTCATTGCTACGTGATTCTGCCTACTATTGGTGGAATACATTGACTTCTGTTGTGCCTAGAGAGCAAGTAACTTGGGAATTCTTCCAAACCGAGTTTTGAAAGAAGTATATCAGTCAGAGATTCATTGACCAAAAACGAAAGGAATTTCTTGAACTTAAACAAGGTTCCATATCGGTTACCGACTATGAACGAAAGTTTGTAAGGCTTAGCCGGTACGCACGAGAATGCATTTCCTCAGAAGCCGTAATGTGTAAATGTTTCGAGGATGGATTGAATGATGATATAAAGCTGTATGTTGGCATTTTGGAAATCCGAGAATTTGTGGCACTTGTCGAGCGAGCTTGCAAAGCCGAGGAGCTCAGTATGGAGAAAAGAAAAGCTGAGGCGGGAGCAAGGGAGTTTCGTAAGAGGTCTTCGGGGAAGCCCTTCCCATAGTCATCGAAGAAATTTAGAGATGGCTTAGGCCGGTCTAGAGACACTTCAGGCTTTTCTAGACGAGATCACGATCGACCCCTTTCGAGTGCACGAGTCACTCCGGTCGCCAGTGTGGGAAATGATCGTCGAGATAGAATGGAGTGCCAGTATTGTGGCAAATGGCATTCTGGAAGTTGTAGATTCCATGACCGCTCCTACTACAAGTGCGGGTCAGTTGACCACTTTATCAAAGATTGCCCGAGATTGTCTGAACAGAATGTAAATCAGAGTGGGAAACCGAGTGCTACCACTGCTCGAGGTAGACCATCTAGAAACACGAGAAATGCTAGTGGTGGTCAGAGAGGATCTAGAGATGCTGCGACCAGATCTGAGGCTCGTGCTCCTGCTAGGGCTTATGCTATACGCACACGCGAGGATGCCTCTTTGCCAGATGTTATTACCAGTACTTTTACTCTCTTTGATACTAATGTGATTGCTTTGATTGACCCTGGTTCTACTCATTCTTATACATGTGAAACCTTAGCATCCAGTAAGACTTTACCTATTGATTCTACTGAGTTCGTAATTCGGGTGTCAAATCCCTTGGGTCGTTACGTGCTTGTCGACAAAGTTGTAAGAAATGCCCCCTAGTAATTCAAGATTCCTGTTTTCCGGTGGACTTAATGCTTTTGCCGTTTGATGAATTTGATGTTATTCTTGGTTTGGATTGGTTGACCGTGCATGATGCGGTTGTGAATTGCAAAAGCAAGACTATTGATTTGAGGTGCGCAAATAACGAGATAATCCGAGTTGAGTCTACGGACTAAAGGGGTTGCCAGTTGTAATATCAGCAATGTTGGCCCAGAAATATGTAAGAAAAGGGTGCGAAGCATACCTTGCATATGTACTCGATGACAAAGAATTAGAAAAGAAACCCGAATCTGTGCCGGTGGTTTGTGAATACCCGGATGTTTTTCCTGAAGAATTACCGGGTTTACCACCTGTTCGGGAGGTAGAGTTTGGTATTGAGCTTGTACCTGGAACTACGCCAATTTCGATAGCTCCGTATCGTATGGCACCAACCGAGTTAAAAGAATTGAAAGCTCAGTTGCAAGAGTTGACGGATAGAGGTTTCGCTCGACCAAGTTTCTCACCTTGGGGTGCACCAGTATTGTTTGTGAAAAAGAAGGACGGAACCATGAGGTTGTGCATTAACTATCGTCAGCAAAATAAAATGACGATAAAGAATAAATATCTGTTACCGCGTATTGATGATTTGTTTGATCAACTAAAGGGAGCTTCAGTGTTTTCAAAGATAGATTTGAGATCGGGTTATTATCAGTTGCGAATTCGAGATTCGGATATACCCAAAACTGCTTTCAGAACGAGATACGGCCACTACGAGTTCTTAGTGATGCCGTTTGGGCTCACTAATGCCCCTGCGGTATTTATGGATTTGATGAATCGGATCTTCAGACAGTATTTGGACCGGTTCGTAGTTGTGTTTATTGATGACATCTTGGTCTATTCAAGAGATGAGACCGAACATGCTGAGCACCTGAGATTAGTGTTGCAAATTTTACGGGATAAGCAGTTATATGCTAAGTTCAGTAAGTGTGAGTTCTGGTTAAGAGAGGTTAGCTTCTTGGGCCACGTGGTATCCGCATCGGGTATTCGAGTTGACCCGAACAAAATTTCAGCCATACTTAACTAGAAGCCTCCGAGAAATATTACTGAGGTTCGGAGCTTTTTGGGACTTGCCGGTTACTACCGACGGTTTGTAAAAGGTTTCTCGATGATAGCCACACCGATGACGAAGCTACTTCAAAAAGATGTTAAGTTAGAACGGACGGAAAAATGTCAGAAAAGTTTTGATCAACTGAAAACTTATTTGACCGAAGCTCCAATTCTAGTGCAGCCCGAATCAGGCAAAGAGTTTGTCATTTATAGTGATGCGTCCCTACTTGGGTTAGGTTGCGTATTGATGCAAGAAGGTCGAGTTGTGGCCTGTGCGTCGAGACAATTAAAGCCACATGAGAAAAATTATCCGACCCATGATCTCGAACTAGCTGCCATCGTATTCACTTTAAAAATATGGCGACATTACTTATTTGGTGAAAAGTGCCATGTATTTTCGGATCACAAAAGTCTCAAATATTTGATGACTCAAAGAGACTTAAATCTGCGACAAAGACGTTGGCTTGAGTTGTTGAAAGATTACGAGCTTGTCATTGATTACCACCCGGGAAAGGCTAATGTGGTTGCGGACGCCTTAAGCCAGAAATCATTGTTTGCTTTACGAGCGATGAATGTACACTTGTCTGTTCTACCCAACAATGTGTTAGTAGCTGAATTAAAGGCCAAACCATTATTGATTCATCAAATTCGTGAAGCTCAGAAAGTCGACGATGAATTGGTTGCAAAACAGGCTGAATGTGTTCCGAATATGGAATCCGAATTTCAAATTGATGATGACGATTGTTTGAGGTTCAGAAGTCGGTTGTGTGTTCCAAGAAATTCAGAACTCATTTCGATGATTCTGAACGAAGCCCATTGTAGCCGAATGTCAATTCACCCGGGGAGTACGAAAATGTACAACGACCTGAGACGCCAGTTTTGGTGGCATGGTATGAAACGAGACATTTCTGATTTTGTTTCGAAGTGTTTAATATGTCAGCAAGTAAAGGCGGAACATCAAGTGCCTACGGGTTTACTCCAACCAATCATGGTACCTGAATGGAAATGGGATCGAGTCACGATGGATTTCGTATCTGGGTTGCCAGTATCGGCAAGTAAGAAAGATGCGATTTGGGTTGTTGTGGATAGACTGACTAAGTTGGCTCACTTTATCCCCGTACGTACGGATTTTTCATTGGATAAACTAGCTGAATTGTATATTTCTCAGATTGTGAGATTACACGGGGTACCTATTTCTATCGTGTCGGATAGAGATCCGAGATTTACCTCGCGATTTTGGAAGAAATTGCAAGAAGCTTTGGGTACCAAGCTGCATTTTAGCACCGCTTTTCATCCACAAACCGATGGTCAATCCGAGCGGATAATTCAGATACTTGAGGATATGTTGAGATGTTGCATCCTCGAGTTTAGTGGTTCATGGGAACGGTATTTACCTTTGATTGAATTTGCTTACAACAATAGTTTTCAATCAAGTATTAAGATGGCACCTTACGAGACTTTATACGGTCGTAAATGCCGTACACCATTGTTTTGGACCGAGCTCGGTGAAAGTAAAATTTTCGGAGTTGATTTGATTAAAGATGCTGAACAGAAAGTAAAGGTAATCCGTGAAAGTCTGAAGGCAGCCACAGATCGTCAGAAATCGTATGCGGATTTGAAACGAAAAGACATTGAATATCAGGTGGGAGATAAAGTGTTTCTTAAAGTTTTGCCTTGGAAAAAGATACTCAGATTTGGCCGTAAGGGCAAGTTGAGCCCGAGATTCATTGGGCCGTAAATCTCCGAACGAGTTGGTCCGGTTGCATATAGATTGATTTTGCCCCCTGAACTTGAAAAGATTCACGACGTCTTTCATATTTCGATGCTTCGACGTTATAGATCCGATCCGTCACACGTGATTAATCCATCAGAAGTTGAAATTCAATCTAACTTGAGTTATGAAGAAGAACCGATTCGTATCCTAGCTCGTGAAGTGAAAGAGTTGCGAAACAAAAAGGTTCCATTAGTAAAGGTGTTATGGCTCAAACACGGAGTCGAAGAAGCTACTTGGGAAATCGAGAATACCATGAAAGAACGATACCCAAACTTATTTACCGGTAAGATTTTCGGGGACGAAAATTTCTTAAGTGGGGGAGAGTTGTGACAGCCCTAAAGCGACCCTAGTAGGAAAGCGGTTTCGGGACCGCTAAACCGAGTCACCAAATTATTTGAATATGATATTTATTGTCTAAAATAAATGTGTGAAAATTTTAAGCTTCGATTTAGTAAATTGCATGTGAATTTAGTCAATAGGACTTATGTGCGACACTTTTGAAATGTGATAGATCAAAACATAAGGACCTATTAGTGCATGTTGAAAAAGGGGGGACTTGCATGTCAATTTTTCCCCCCATCTAGTAGTGGCCGGCCATGACATTAGGGTGGACAAAGGGTGATGGCCAAAACATGTCATAGACATGTTGTGTTGGTGCATCATGGGAGGAAACAATAAAATAAAGTTAGTAATAAAGAAATGGAAAAAAAAAGAGAAAGAAAATGATGAAAACAAAAGAAAAAAAATGTGTCCATCCTTTTTTCATTCTTCTTGACCGAAAATTCAAAAGAAAGAAGGGAGGAAATGTTGAAGAGATTCGGCCATGCTTGTAGCCAGGTGAAGCTCAAGAGCTTAGAGGACCACAGTTGGATAAGGGGAAGGAAAAAGTGATCGAATAGATGTCGAAATCGCTCGACCACATCCGAGGTAAGTTCTTGAGTAATAGAGCTTAAATTATGATTTGATTAGATCATGTTTTAAACAAATCAAAATCATGCTCTTTGTGTGTGGCTATTGAGCCGAAATTGCAAGAGTGATAAGTGTCTTGTGTTTGAGTTTTGCTAATGAAAATGAAATACGAATGTGTCATGGTTTATTGTTAAATGTGCATGGTTATTCGAATGATGTCCGGGCTAAGTCCCGAAGGCTTTGTGCTAAGTGACCATATCCGGACTAAGATCCAAAGGCATTTGTGCGAGTTACTAAATCCGGGCTAAGCCCGAAGGCATTGGTGCGAGTTACTAAATCTGGGTTAAGTCCCGAAGGCATTTGTGCGAGTTACTATAACCGGGCTATGTCCCGAAGGCATTTGTGCGAGTTACTATAACCGGGCTATGTCCCGAAGGCATTTGAACGAGTAGCTATATCCGGTTAAATTCTAAAGGTACGTGATTCGGGAATGAATGATCTTGCTGTAAAAATTTCAGTTAATACGCTTGTAACATCCCAACATTGAGGTATGTTTCGTATGTGCTTTGAATTAGTTGAGCCCTTACAAATGAGTATTCGCTCAGTTGATAAATGAGCTACCGGTCTTTGGCTAAGTTGATCTTTGTGTATGAATAAAAGGGTTGGTAATGTGAAGTAAGTATGATATTGAAAATTTCTGCATATGAAATTATCCGTTTAGCTACATGAATGCTATACTTTGGTTGTGTCTAAATTCTTTGCTCAAAACTTACTAAGCATTTAGTGCTTACTCCGTTTCTTTGATTCTCTGTTTTATAGATTTTGGTTCTTCAGCTATCGGACTCGGGATTTTGAAGTCGAAGTCGCCCACACTATCAAAGCTCCTTTTGGTATACTTTTGGTTGAACTTTGAAATGGCATGTATAGGACTACCCTTTTTGTTGTTGGTCATGTACCCTTCGTTTTTGTGTAAATTTGGATAGCCATGCGAAAATGGCTTAAATATACTTTGATCATAGCATTACAATCGTTTTGTATGTTGTCCGTCGAGAGGTATGGAAATGTTGGTAACGGTTAGCCATGGGAATGGTTATTCATGATCACTTTTGGAATATGTATGACAAACTCTAGTTGATCCATGGAGGATCATGAAATAGGTAAAGTTTACCTTAAAAACAGATGCTGGCAGCAGCAGTGATGTGGATGTGAAAAATCACTAAAAATAGTAGGAATGGAATTAAATAGTGAATAAATTATGTAAACGAACCTTGATGAATCTATTTTCATAGGAAAGTAATGAAACGATCATATGAACAGTATGTTAAGAGATATTCAGGTTTTCATGAGACAGGGCTAGAACGGTTTTTGGATTCCCTGTTCCGAATTTGGAAATTCATTATAAATTAACCAGAGATAATTAGAAGTCATTCCATATATGAATAGATTCCTTTTTGAGTCTAGTTTCTATAGAAACAAACGGAATCAGTAGTGAAGCCCTGTACAGGGAGATATCCAAGTCGTAATGCGCAAAGGTCAGTGTAGTCGATCCCTGTAACATGGGAGACTTTGACTAATAAACTGTACTAATTGGCCCGACCAAAAATTCTAGAAAAAATTTGTAGATGCATATATGAGTCTAGTTTCAGGGAAAAATCACAAAACTGATTTTCGAGTTGTGAAACTCAAGATATGATTTTTAAGGTGACAGTTACGCAGTTAGCCAGCTTGCCTGGAAAATTTAAAATGGTTTGTGCAAAGAAGTGATTTAAGACTGCAAACCCCTCGTGTCCGACTCCGGCGACGGACTCGGGTACGGGGTGTTACATAAGTATTATAAGCTGGCTTGAACACAAAAGTGAGAGGTCAAGGTTTTGTTTACCTTTGTATGCTTTGGAAGTTGGCTTTCATTTACCAGCCTATGACTTTATTGGAGAGGAGTTGAATTTTTATGTGGTAGCACCTAGGCAACTTTCTAGGGCTTCGTGATGGATTCTTATAGCTTTTTTCTACTTTATCGCTAGAGGGATGGGATTCCCTTCCTCGATGTGTTCCAAAACTTATTGTACTTTTTGGCTAATGATCAAGGAAGGTTGTCTGGGTTGCTTAGTTTCAACAAAAGGCAAGGCACGAAAGTGTGACCATTTACTGCTTGAGAAAATAAGCAATCTTGGTCTAGATAGAGAGAAATACATTTTGGTGGAGCATAGATTTATTACAAGCTTTCTTTTCTCGATAACATGGTTTTTTACCTCCTTCTAAGTTGTGCCTAACCAAACCCAAGCTTATATATGACTTTAGGAAAAACTCGTAACAGCTCGTTTTTAGTGAAATTGGAATAGTAGATTTGGGACCACAAATATGATGAGTAAATTATTATTATTTTATTATTTTAATATTTATGGGATGTTAGTAAGGTTGTATTAAAATTTCATTAAGAAATTTTGATGTTTGCATGATTGATTAAGTGAAAAGGACTAAATCGTAAAAAGTGTAAAAGTAGAGTTCTATTAGTTAAAGGATCCAAATAGCTATGAAATTTTAATCTAAGGGACTTGAATGGTAATTAGACCAATTGAAGTGATGGTGGATGTTTATGGACATGGTTTTAATGAAATTATTAAATATTTTAAAGGTTAATTTGGTAATTAGGTAAATAAGGTTAAAACAAAAGAAAAAAATGGTATCATCTTTATTTTCCATGCCTTAAACGATTTTGAAAATGAAAAACCTCTATGGATAAGTGCTTGTTCGGCCAAGCTTAAATTTGGTGCATGGTAAGTGTTTTTCATCCCATTTTTAATGATTTTTATATTTTTAAGGTCATTTTAGCTTAATCTAGCTAGCCCGGGGATCAATTTGTAAAATTTTTAAATATTGAGGGTTATTCTATGAATGATTTTGTATGATTCTTGGTGTTTAATGATAGATTATTAGTACTTGTTGATAAAGAAACAAGTTTTGTAAAGTGAATTTTGATAAAAATTTCATTTAGAGATTAATTTGTAAAAATAGTAAAAGTTCATGTGAAATTTATGAAATGATGATTTTTATGGGTTGGTTTAAGTCCCTAGAGAAATCAGTTAGCTTGAAATGGGGATTAAAATTCTTAGATTTCAATTTATGAGCTTAAGGACTAAATTGTAAAAAGTTAAAATATTATGGGCAAAATAGTAATTTTTCATAAATATGAAATGTGGACTAAATTGAATACTAGGGATATTAAATGGATTGAATTTTTCTATTTAGATCAAGATAGACCACGCACGGATTTAGATTAAGGAAAAGCTAAAGCCTCGGATTAGTACGACTTCGTTTCTTCACCCCTAGTTATCAAGGTAAGTTCGTATGTACGTATTACTATATTCATGTTATTCAATTGTATGTTATTATGTATTTATAATGTTATTGATCGATATATAAATACATCAATGCCATGATGGTTATCGAGTCTCGTTGAGCCTTAGGAATTTGTAAGATACAAATGACATGTCACTAAGGATTTCATGAGGTCTTGAATGTCCTATTGATAGCTGAGGTCCTGCATTTTTGTGGATACTCCACAACTCGTGTGAGCAGCATCATGTAGCTTACATTCTAACCAACAGCTTGTGTGAGCAAGCCCGTTTCATAGCTCGTGTGAGCAACGATGTAAAAGAAAGGTTACGACTATATGTTTAAGCACACTTCGTGTGAGCTTTCTCAAGTATCTGACGATATTCTAGTTGGTTCAACAGGCAAGAATAGGGATTGAAATGGTAAGTTTCCAAATGGAATTATGCATATGCTCATGAAAATGATGTATGAATCAAATGATGTATTTTCTTACAAAAATGACTTATCATGTGGTTAATCCAAATGAGTTATGTATAAATGCTCTAACTTGTGTATTGATGATGATGTTAGGCTTGCGCCAAACTTGTGGTTTGGGTTACATTATGTTTATACTTGTTATCATGCAATGAAATGGTAAGTTGTGTCTCATTTTCTACGAACTTACTAAGCATTGTTTGTTTACATAGTTTTTTTCCTATGTTTTATAGATTATCAGAAGCTCGATTGGTTTGGAAGCTCGTCAGAGACCTATCACACTATCTAGCATAAATATCGGTAGTTTTTGAATGTTTTGGCCAAGGTTATAATGGCATGTATTGGTTGAATTGTAATATCATTATGATAGATGTTTAGGTAGTAGATTGGCTTGTAAAAGTTGTAAATGTTATCTTGGTTAGGTGCCCTTGATGCCTTGATGGTTTGTGTCATTGTGCTATTTCATGTTGCATGTTTTGCAATGGCTTATGTGGTATGTTCTGAAGTAGATTGAATATGGTAAAGTTATGGCATGTTTTGATAGGCATTTGAACTAATAGTTGATGAATGAAAACATGGTAAAATATGAATGTTTAGATAAGTCTTGATGTTTACATTTGAGGTGCTTGAATGGCATATTAGTTAGATGATTTTAGGACTTTTGAATTGGTCATTATGTGTACGTTTTGATAGGGTTTTGATGCCTTGATTTTTTTCACAAAAGGTATATGTTTAAGTTGATGTTGAAAATGGCTTGATTTTGGGCAAATTTATGTCCACACGACCTAAGACACGGGCGTGTGACTTAGCCGTGTATGACACACGACTTGGCGACATGACGTGTGTCTCCTGTAGGTTCCTTTGCATACAAGTCAGTCAGTTACACGACCTACCACACGGGCGTGTGACACAGCTATGTAACCCTACTCAGAGAGTTACAGGGTACGGACACGAGCTGGGACACTACCGTGTGTCCCTAGTTCGAAGGTTACACGGCCGTGTGACCCTTGTTTCTAAAATTTTGTGAATTTTTCTTAAACTTTTCAAATGTTTTCAATTTAGTCTCGAATCATTTCTAAGGTATTTTTAGGGCCTCAAGGGCTCGATTTAGGGTCGATATGTATATGAATGATTGTTTTATAATGTGTTTATGATAATATATGAAATGTATGTTTAAATGTTTCATTTGTTTGGTAATGCTTCGTAACCCTAATCTGGTGACATATTCAGGTTAGGGGTGTTCCATTTAGTGGTATCAAAGCTACAGTTTAGTCCGTTCTTAGACAACATAGCATGTATGGAGTCTAGATACATGCCATTATATAATTTGCGTGTAACAGCCCGATTTAGAGCGTAGTCGAAATAGTGGTTCGGGACCACAAATCCTGAGTTGAATAAATTATTTTATAATTTCTTAGATGTTATAGCATGTTTTTAAGAGTGCATGAAAATTTTGGTAAAGTGATTTTAGCGTTTGTAAGCTAAATTGCGAAAAAGGACTAAATCGCATAAAGTGCAAAAATCCTAATTTGATAGAAAAAGTGTCTAATAGCTAGAGAGCCTAAATTAGGGGCCTTTAAAGGGCAATTAGACCCTTAGAAATAGGGTGGCCGGCCATAAGGGACAATGAGTTGAAATTTTTCAATGTTAGGTAAGTGATTTTTGACTTTTGACTAAAATAAGAGTAAATAAAGGGCAATTAGACATGTCTGGGACATGCATCGGCCACATTATGAGAGCCAATGTAAGACCATGTTTGGGACATAACATCAGCATTGAGACGAGTGCTAGTGTAAGACATGTCTGGGACATGCATCGGCTACGAGAGGTGCCTATGTAAGACCATGTCTGGGATATGGCATCGACACAGATATGCTAAAGCTTGTGTAAGACCATGTTTGGGACATGGCATTGGCACCTGACCCCATGTTTTAGGCTAAATGAGTATCTGATTATGATCTGAATGGTTCAACGGTGAAAGTATGATTTAAAGTTAACCAGGAAAGTATAACCGTGTTGTGAGTGGTACATGTACCTATATGGTATGTATGAAATGTGAGCTCAGTATATGCTATATAAAGTGTATTGAATACTGATGAGTAAGTTTTGCTTATGCCACTTGTGTGTTATGATACTTGTTGATGAATGGTAAAGTTATGTTGTATATTTATTTATGTGCAACTTACTAAGCTTTATGCTTACTCCCTTTCCTTTTCCATTTTCTTATAGTGCCGCCTATCTAGCTCAAGGATCAACAAAAGTCAAAGATATCGATCACACTATCAATCGAAGCTTTCGGTATAGTTTGATTTATATTTTTGAATATGGTATGTATAGGGCTTAGACTTTACTTTGTTTACGTCATTGAGAATTGGCCAAATGTGTTGGCCTGGGTTGAGAACCCTTTATTTTGTATTAAGCCTTGAATGATGGCTATTATTCATTTTGATTTATATGCAAAGATGTTATTTCCATGGATGAGTAAAATGCATTTGGAATGTTATTTATTGTGGCTGATTTGGTTGTATGAGATAGTTTTATATTGGTTTTGGTTGCTATTGAGTAGGTTGTGTAAATAAAGGTGACTAAAAGGCTTGGTAAATAGACTTAAATTGTCCACACGGGTAGATCTATGGGTGTGTGTCTAGGCCATGTGTGACGCACGGTCTGGCCCATGGATGTGTGGTTCGGCCGTGTGTCCCTTGCACATAAAAATTTCAAGTCAGTATGCATGATAGTAAACACATGGGCAGAGACACGTCCATGTGTCTCAGCCGTGTAAGGGACACGGCCTAGCACACGAGCGTGTGCCTTGGCCGTGTGTCATTTTGGGGGTGCTGACGTAAAAAACAAAATGTTCATGTTTTTGCACACGGGCTAGGACACGGGCGTGTCATGGCTGTGTGAAAACCCCTATAGGTGTGCATTTAGAATGAATTCCATACGGGTGAAGGACACGGGCGTCTCCTTGTATTGCTTAGGTCGTGTGAGCCGTACGGGCCATCAACACGACCATGTTGAAATGGTCCACGGGCGTGTTGCCCTTCTACACGGGCGAGTGCCCTATTTCAAAGTTAAAACTTATATAGATGGTTTAGGAACCCAGGTTCATCTCGAATAGTTTTCAATGGTCAATTTGGGGCTCGTATGCCCATAATAAGAAGTTTAAAGTAGAAATTGAAAGAGTTCTAAAATTAGCCCAAGTCTTGGAGACTTGGGGAATGTTTGTGTGTAGGAGATCGAGTTAAGTAATGCCTCGTATTCTGCTCCAGCGTGGGTTACGGGTATAAGGTGTTACATTGCAATAGTGTGATAACTCTTGACTCAAATTAAACTATGTTTACATATGGATAAGATGTCATCCAACCGAGTTGATTCCGATAAAGTAGAAAGTAACATGCAATCCTCCATTCACGGAGCAACATCTAGCTGTAGTAGACTCGTATCTGAGGGCCAAGGAGGAAAGGCTAAAGAAGTCATCTTCCAGATGATGTTCGAGTGGTTTTCAGAGTTCGTGCGAATGAACCTAATGGCTCAACGATGTCAACCCCCATCGCACCCCAATCAGTCACCGTAATTCCTTAGGGTTTTGAACCAGTACAAGTGAACAAGCCTCCAGTTGATAAAATTCGAAAGTATGGGGCTGAAAATGATCTAGAAAGAGCCGAGTTCTGGTTAGAAAACACAGTGTGAGTTTTTGATGAATTATCGTGTACTCCAGTTGAATGCTTGAAATGTGATGTTTCTTTGTTGAAAGACTCGGCTTATCAGTGGTGGAACACCTTGGTTGCGGTTGTACCAAGAGACCTAGTAAACTGAGAATTCTTTCAGATAGAATTCAGAAAGAAATATGTGAGTCAGAGATTCCTATATAAGAAACTCGAAGAGTTTCTTGAATTGAAGCAAGGTTGTATGTCAGTAGCTAAGTATGAAATGGAATTTGTGTGACTCAGTAAGTATGCCCGGGAATGTATATTGATAGAGGTTTCTATGTGCACTCAGTTTGAAGACGAGTTAAATGAAGATATCAATCTATTAGTCGGGATTCTTGAGTTGAAAGAATTTGTAGTTCTGGTTAATATAGCACACAAAGCCAAGGAACTTAGCAAAGCAGAAAGAAAAGTTGATTCTGAGGCTTAGGACTCTGGAAAAAGGCCTATGGGAAAATCATTCTAACCGCCATCGAAGAAATCAAAAGAATATCATAGTCGTTCATCAACTTTTATGGGTTATTCTAGAAAAGATAGAGGAAAACAACATTCAAGCTCGAAACCTCAGGCTACATCTATAGCAAGCATGGGCAGTATCAGAAACAATAAGCCTAAATGTAACACCTTTAACCCGTCTCCGTCACTGGATTAGGATTATGGAGCATCACTGTAAAATAATAAGCATTTAAACATTCAACAATTTAAATCATATCATAAATCATTCATGGAAATGCATACTGTTCCTAAATCGATCCCTCGAGACCTTAAAAATAACTTAGAAGCAAATCGAGACTAATTTGAAACAATTCAGAAAGTTTAGGGAAAAAAGGCAAAATTTGTAAAGCAGGGGTCACACGACCGTGTGGCCAGGTTGTGTGCTCACACGCTGAGACACACACCCGTGTCTTAAGCCATGTAACCTTCGAACTAGGGACACATGGACGTGTCCCAGCCCATGTCCTCACCCATGTAACTTTCTAAGTAGGGTCACTTGGCCGTGTCACACACCCGTGTGCCAGGCCGTGTAACTCTCAAAATTGCCCCACTCGCTCGTATGCCAGGTCGTGTGCTAGGTCGTGCAACTCACTAACTTGCAACCTAGAGAAATCACCAGATGACACATGGTTGTGTCACCAAGCCGTGTGTCTCACACGACTAAGACACACGCTCGTGTCTCAGGCCTTGTGGTCCCAAATTTACCTAAAATCAAACCATTCTAAGTTCATATCATGCATGAACTTTCTACCCAAGTAAGTATACAAGCATACTTCAAGGGAACCTAAACATGGCCAAAACATACACCAAAATTCCATTTCAAGTCCTAATACAACTAACCATTATGCCATTCAAGGCACCTCAAACACATATAAATATCATCTACCTAAACATGTTCATATGCCTAATTCCTTGCATACAATTCTAGGTCATTTAGGTATTAAAACATACCTCCTTTAGTCATTTCCAAATCATAAAAATCATACCATAAAAGATCATTAACAAGCCATTACAAACTTACCAAATGAACCTTATATACATGTACTTATAAGTGACCAAAATGACGTACTTGGTAAGACATTTCAAATGACCAAACTACTATAAAGTTTATAACATAACTATCCACTTTACTATTACATAACATCTTATACATGTTAAGATTGCCATTTTCCATACATACTAACCTAACTCAAATATGAACTAAAACATGTCACAAGTATCCATTGTTGCACCGTTATCAACAAGCCAAGATATCCATATCAATAAGTAATTTAAAGTAACCAAATCATATACCTTGGTAAGACTTCAAGGTGTACCAAACCAGTAAAGCTTTCCAAAGCTTATACATACCAAAACACCATGAACACGTACATCATAATAACATTACAAAGCACCCTATACGTGCTATTATAAACCTTAGTCAAATTACTCAAAAACTATCGAATTGTCCACTGGATAGTGTGATAGATCTTCGACGAACTTCCAACCGATCGAGCTTCTGATAATCTATAAAGTAAAGGAAGATAACTACGTAAGCAATGAATGCTTAGTAAGCTCCTAAAAACTTTAAACTTAATATACCATTTGAATAATGAACCATATAGAATGAGTATAAACCTTTATCGATGTTATAAGCTTAATAAAAGCCTACATAGCACCATCAAACTCACAAGTTAGCATATTTGTTCATGATACATATTAAACCAACCATATATTTGTAAACATAACATTTAATTCATCATCCTTACCATACTATCATGTTTCATTCCATTTGGTTACTTATCGTTTCCAATACCATGAGTTTAATATAAGCCTATTCAAGCATCATCAAGCTCACACGTTAGTAGATTCATTGACCATCATATAAACTCATTTAAAACATAAATAGATTTCTTAGTCAGGAAGTCATTCTACTATAATATCGTGACTAAGCTCTCTCTAGTTACATATCATTATGAAAGTTACTCAATCAGTGCTCATCCAATGACCTTGTCATCAATGTGTTATCCTCATCAGATATCCTTAATCTCTTTGAGATAAATTTTTTCTCCAAATATGATCATATTTTATTTCATGGTAACCATTACATCTTCCTACATGAAAAGTCAATTACTATTAATAGTAATTAAGTCATTTATCACAAAGACAAATGACTCTCGGCATATTTACTTTTCATCTATCATGTAATGCCAATGAAAGTACACCATTTACCCATTAATTCGGTTATGAATTCCTCTATTGTGAATGATGCTACATACCATAAAAGTTGTATACCAAACACATTAGCTTTTGGTTCCTTATCTATTTGAACTTAGGCTTTTACTTACATCAAAGCATGGGAGTCATGCACACATAATCTATCATTCATTCAGGACTAAGGTATGCCACATTGTGAATGTCACAAGTGAATAAATCCATAAAAAGATAAAGAATTTATTGTACTTGTTCCTATTCGATGTATTGTCAATCTAGTCAATCACATCTATGTCTCTATCTTTTGGGAATCATCTGCTTTGATGCCCAAGACAAACCATCTCCCCAATTGGACTTGATAGGTCATTTGTTGCAAATCGTAGTGGCAGTTTAAGTACTTGTCGACTTAACGAGCTTGTTTTCTAAGCATTTTAACATATTTTATTGTATTTTCGTATTTCTTAACTTAGATTCATTTTATTGCAAAATAAACATTTTTACGCAATTTTTAGTATTTTGACGACTCGTTAGGCCAACTCAGACCTCAAGAATGACTAATGGGTTATTTGAATGTGTAGGGTACCAATTTAGGCTAAAGAATGCAAAAAACGACGGTTGTCTTGCGACACAGAAAGGATTGTGTCGCAATACAAAACTTTAGAACGTTTAGGGCTGAAACAGGACTGATGTCACAATGAAGAGGAACTCGATATCGTGATAACAAGACATCAGCCTGACGATGCTGACATCAGCAGTCGCTTGAATAGGTTTTGAAAATATACTTTACTTTATTAGTATCAAGGTATTTTAAGAATATTTTACCCTAATGGTTGCTCTAATGTTTGCCTATATAAACACTTTTATAATCCCATTAGGGGTGTAGGCGGAGTTAGACCTAGACAGATTTTCTTTAGTTTTAAGTTTTAATTTATTTTTATGTTCACTTAGTTGGAATTCTTCTTGTTCTAATGTGAAGACAATTGTGAGCAGAAATTGCTCCAGAATCGTGCTTATATTCATCAATGAGCAATTTCTTTATCTCTCTTTTATTATTTTATTTATATTTTGTTAGCCTAATCAACTAATGCTTATATGAATATTAGAATAAATTATGTGCTTAATTTATACATAGCATGTTTTGATTATGGAACTGATTAATCAATTAAGCAATTATTTATCGATGATATGTGCTTCAAGGGGTAGACCACACAAGAACCCGGGAAGTGGGGCTAGCAGTAGAGGTGCGCCTAGAGATGCTGCTGTGAGGTCCAAGGGCTGAGCGCCTGCCAGGACTTATGCTATACGTGCCTGTGAAGAGGTAAAGTCTCCCGATGTTATTATGGGTACCTTTTCTATCCATGATAGATCTATCGTTGCTTTGATTGACCCGGGGTCTACCCATTCCTATATTTGTATGAAATTGATACCACGTATGAATGTGATAATCAAGTCCACTGAATTTGTGGTAAAAGTGTCCAACCCTTTAGGCAAATATGTGTTGGTTAATTAAGTGTGTAGAAATTGTCCCTTGATGATTAGAGGTCATTGTTTTTTGGCTAACTTAATGTTATTGTCGTTTAATAAATTTGATGTAATCCTTGGGATGGATTGGTTAATGTAATCCTTGGGATGGATTGGTTAACTTCTCATGGTGTTGTAGTGGACTGCGGATGAAAAGTTATCGAGTTGAAATGTGGGAGCGGGGATGTTCTTCGGGTTGAAATGAATGAATTAGACAATTCACCTGTAGTAATATCGTCTATAACTGCATAGAGATATTTGAGAAAAGGGTGCGAAGCTTACCTCGCCTTTGTGTTTAATACTCAAACATTTGAATTGAAGATCGAGTCAGTACCAGTACTATGTGAGTTCTCAGATGTGTTTCCGAAGGAATTACCCAGATTGCCTCCAGTGAGGGAAGTTGAATTTGGAATTGAATTAGTCCCTGGCATGGTACTTATCTCGATTGTTTCGTATAGGATGGCACCAACAGAGTTAAATGAGTTGAAAGTTCAGCTACAAGAGTTAACAGATAAAGGTTTTGTGAGACCGAACTTTTTCTGTGGGGTGCTCCAGTACCTTTTGTGAAAAGAAAGACGGGTCAATGAGGTTATGTATAAACTATAGACAACTTAACAAGGTGACTGTAAAGAACAAGTATCCCTTGCCAAGGATAGATGATTTATTTGACCAATTGAAAGGAGCCACCGTGTTTTCCAAGATAGACTTGAGGTCCGGTTATTACTAGCTCAAAGTAAAGGAGCAAGATGTACTGAAAACTGCGTTTAGGACAAGGTATGGGCACTATGAGTTCCTTGTCATGCCCTTCGATTTAACAAATGCCCCTGCGGTATTTATGGATTTGATGAACCGCATTTTCTGGCCGTATTTGGATAAGTTCGTGGTGGTCTTTATCGATGATATATTGATTTATTCTCGAGATGTGAGTAAACATGAGGAGCACTTGAGAACTATTTTACAAATCTTGAAGGATAAGCAGTTGTATGCCAAGTTTAGTAAAAGTGAGTTTTGGCTCCGAGAGGTCGGATTCTTAGGACACATCGTGTCGGGTGATGGAATTAACGTTGACCCTAGTAAGATATCGGCCATTATTGAGTGGAAACTGCCGAGAAATATGTCAGAGATTAAAAGCTTTTTGGGCCTAACGGGTTACTACTGACGGTTTGTTAAAAGGTTCTCCATGATACCTACTCCAATGACGAGGTTGCTATAGAAAGAGGTCAAGTTTGAATGGACAGAAAAGTGCCAACAGAGTTTTGAAAAGCTAAATGCCTTGTTAACCGAAGCCCCAGTTTTAGTGCAACCGGAACTGGGAAAAGAGTTTGTGGCATATAGCGATGCCTCCTTGAATAGATTGGGTTACGTACTCATGCAAGAAGGTAAGGTCATAGCTTACACTTTGAGACAACTAAAGCCACATGAGAAAAACTACCCGACGCAGGATTTAGAGTTGGTCGTCATCGTGTTCACGTTAAAAATTTAGAGATATCATTTGAATGGTGAGAGATTTTGGGTATTTACTAACCATAAGAGTTTAAAGTATTTGATGACTCAAAATGAGCTGAATCTACGACAATGAAGACGGTTGGAGTTGATAAAGGATTCCGAGTTGGTGATTGATTACCACCTCGAGAAGGCGAATGTAGTCGTTGATGCATTGAGTAGGAAATCATTATTCGCTTTGAGAGCTATGAATACTCAATTGACTGTGATTGATGATGGTTCGATTCTAGCGGAGATAAGTGCTAGATCGATGTTCCTTCAAAAAATTTGTGAAGCTCAAAAAGATAATAAGGATTTGCAAGCTAAGATAGCTCGTGTGAGACAGGATGTAACACCCCGAACCCGAGACCGTCACCGGAGTCGAACACGAGGTGTTAACAGACTTTTAAAAATTTTCCAGACACTGCCAATCTGCGTAATAGTCGCTTTAAAAATCATATCTTGAGTTTCACAACTCGAAAATTTGTTTCGTGATTTTTCCCTAAAACTAGACTCATATGCCCATCTACATAATTTTTTTTTAGAATTTTTGGTCTGGCCAATTAGTACAGTTTATTAGTCAAAGTCTCCCATGTTACAGGGATCGACTACCCTGACCTTTGCGCATTACGACTTGGATATCTCCTTGTACAGGGATCCAATACTGATACCGTTTGTTTCTAATGAAACTAGACTCAAATGGGAATCCCCACATATAAGGCATGACTTCTAATTATCTCTGGATAATTTATGGTGAATTATCAAAGTCGAAACAGGAGATCCAGAAACCGTTCTGGCCCTGTTTCACGAGAACTTTAATATCTCTTAATATACTGTCCATATGATTTTTTTGTTACTTTCATATGAAAATAGATTCATCAAGGTTCGATTACAAAATTTATTCACTATTTAACTCCATTCCTACAAATTTTTGTGATTTTTCAAATCCACACCACTGCTGCTGTCAACATCTGTTTTCAAGGTAAACTTTACCTGTTCCGTGGTTACCATGGACCAACTAGGGATTCGTCATACATGGGTCCACATATGATCATATTTAGCCATTCCAATGGCTGATCATTTGCCCAACACTTCCATTCCAAACCATAGTCACATCATGAAACCATATAAACATACATAAACACAAATGGTCTAATGCCAATCTCCACTTCTACAAGCCATTTTCGCATGGCTGTACACACATGCATCACAAAAAGTACTTAAAACAACAAGGGGTAGTCCTATACATGCCATATCCAGAGTTCAACAAAAAGAGTACCAAAAGAGCTTTGATAGTGTGGATGACTTCGACTTCGTTGATCCCGAATCCGATAGCTAACGAACAAAATCTATAAAACAGAGAGCCAAAGCAACCGGGTAAGCAATTTAAGCTTAGTAAGTTTCAAGTAATGAAATCGGCTTTGACTAAAGTATTACATTCACATAGCTAACTGAATCACTTTATTGATACACATTCTCATAATCATACTTACTTCACACTTCATCAACATATATACACACAAGGTATCAACCTATCTAAAAGCCGAAAGTTCGTTAGCCGATTGCACGAATACTATTTAAAACGAATCGACTTTTCCGAAGCACATGCAAACATACCTTATCGTTCGGGTTAGTCGAGCGTATTAATTGAATTAGTTACAGCACAAAACGCTCACATTCAAACCCAAGTCTCTTCGAAATTTAGCCGGATATAACCGCAAGCACAATTGCCTTCGGGTCTTAACCCGGGTATAGCAACTCGCACGAATGCCTTCGGGTCTTAGCCCGGATATATCAACTTGCATAATTGCCTTCGGGTCTTAGCCCGGATATATCAACTCGCACAAATGCCTTCGGGTTTTAGCCCAGATATATCAACTCGCACAAATGCCTTCGGGTCTTAGCCCGGATATATCAAATGCTCATGCACACATATATCTATAATCTTAACACATCCATATCTTATTTTCGTTACTAAGGCTCAAACACAAATCATTTATTAAACCTTTCAAATTTCGGCTCAATAGCCACTCACAAAGAGCATGATTTCGATTGGCTTTATAACTTAGTCTCTATGCACATTCGACTATCCGTCATAGTATGACTAATCATTTCAATATAATTCAAGTAGGGTCATTCCTCGAAGTCTTACCTCGGATACTTTGAATAGTTGTGGATAGACTACTCGATCACTTTTTCCTTTCCTTTATCAGATTTTGACCCCCTTGGCTCTTGAGCTTGATTCAACAAGTAGATTTTATTAAATAACTTATCAAATTAGCGATTCGATTTAATACATGTATACCATACAACTAAGTACAAAAGATGTTATTAACTAGATATTAAACATCAAACATATGCTCTACTCATGTACCAACGAACATGATACTAGCTCAATACCATGCATAATCGAATTTATTTAGCATCATTTAGTTTTATATAAATACACATATCATCCCAACTCGACACAAGAGTCAAATTCATCACTCAAACATTCACACCAATCTATTTGAATATCTTGGCCGAAACCCTCAATTGGCTAACATAGCCTTAATATTTCAATATAAACATGTATACATCAAAGGCAATTTAAAACACTTAGCCCTTATACTCAATAATGAAACCAACCCGTATACCTAATTATTTAACACATCACCTCCAAATGCATATATTAACTAACATATATCCAATCCACATGCCAAGTTACCATGAATAAATTAAACTTATATATATATATATATATATAGATAACCTTTCACACCCTTGTATCTAGTGTCATGAGAATAGCCGAATGTCCAAATTAACCAAGCTTAAAGATTTAACCTTCAACACTTTAATGATCCACAACCTATTCTTCAAGGCTTCAATTATAAAGTAATTAACATTTATACTCTTGTGCCGAATTAGCTAACACTTATAGTCCATAGCCGAACCTCTTGATGATTAAGCCTCCAATTATTCATTTCAATTACCCTTACATTTTTACTTATCAAAGCCGAAACCCATACATGACATTACTCATATCATTCAAACTCACCTTCTAAAAAAAATCATGAACAATGCCGAATCCTTAAGTGTTCAAACCCCTAATTTACTCAACACATTCTTCATCAAAACTTAAAGGAAATAATCAAATTCCTTCTTTAATAACCATAGCCGAATGCTCCATCCATCCATCAAAAATTCCAAGTTTTCAAATGGGCTAATATGGAGCTAGCTAAATGACTTAAACTAAGCTTAAAATTTCAAAACTAACAAAATTTTACTAACCTTCTCAAGCTTCAAGTGACCGAATGCTACCCTCCTATCTTCCTCTCTACAATCGGCCAAGAAGAACAAGGTGATAACCTCCCTCTTTCTTTTTTTTTTCTTTTAGTATCCTTAGTATTTCTTTTATTATTTCTTTTCTTTTACTTAAAATAATGACCACTTCATGGAAATTTACCACATAGTCTAATATATGCTCCATCATGGCCGACCACTATGCACACAAAAGGAGTATTTGACATGCAAAGCCAATATATTCACTACATGCTTAAATAGGTCCTTATAAATTAACCTATCGCATTTCAAAAGTGTCACACATAAGTCCTATTAACTAGGTTCACATGCAATCGACTAAATCGAAGTTTAAAACTTTCACACATTCATATTCACATATTCTAGACAATAATTATCACATCCAAATACTTCGGTGACTCGGCTTAGCGGTCTCGAAACCACTTCCCGACTAGGGTCAATTTAGGGCTGTCACAACTCTCCCCCACTTAAGAAATTTTCGTCCCCGAAAATCTTACCGGTGAATAATTTTGGATATCGGTCCTTCATAGAGTTCTCAAGTTCCCAAGTGGCTTCTTCTATTCCGTGTTTATGCCATAACACCTTCACTAATGGGATTTTCTTATTTCGCAACTCTTTTACTTCACGCATCAAAATGCGAACCGGTTGTTCTTCATAACTCAAGTTAGGCTGAATCTCGATCTCAGATGGAGCGATTACATGCGACGGGTCGGATCTATATCGTCGAAGCATTGAGACATGGAAAACGTTGTGAATCTTTTCAAGTTCAGGGGGCAAAATCAATCTATACGCAACTGGACCAACTCGTGCAGAGATTTCGTACGGCCCAATGAATCTCGGACTCAATTTGCCCTTACGGCCAAATCTGATTATCTTTTTCCAAGGTGAAACCTTAAGGAACACTTTGTCTCCCACCTGATACTCGATGTCTTTTCGTTTCAAATCCGCGTACGACTTCTGACGATCTGTGGCTGCTTTCAGACTTTCACGGATTACTTTTACTTTCTGTTCGGCATCCTTAATCAAATCAACTCCGAAAATTTTACTTTCACCGAGCTCGGTCCAAAACAATGGTGTACGGCATTTACGACCGTACAAAGCCTCGTAAGGTGCCATCTTAATACTTGATTGAAAACTATTGTTGTAAGCGAATTCAATCAAAGGTAAATACCGTTCCCATGAACTACTGAACTCGAGGATGCAACATCTCAACATATCCTCAAGTATCTGAATTATCCGCTCGGATTGACCATCGGTTTGGGGGTGAAAAGCAGTGCTAAAATGCAGCTTGGTACCCAAAGCTTCTTGCAATTTCTTCCAAAATCGTGAGGTAAATCTCGGATCTCTATCCGACACGATAGAAATAGGTACCCCGTGTAATCTCACAATCTGAGAAACATACAATTCGGCTAGTTTATCCAATGAAAAATCCGTACGCACGGGGATAAAGTGAGCCGACTTAGTCAGTCTATCAACCACAACCCAAATCGCATCCTTCTTACTTGTTGACAATGGCAGTCCGGACACAAAGTCCATTGTGACTCGATCCCATTCCACTCGGGTATCATGATCGGCTGAAGTAATCCTGAAGGCACTTGATGTTCCGCTTTCACTTGTTGACATATTAAACATCTCGAAACAAAGTCGGAGATGTCTCGTTTCATACCATGCCACCAAAACCAACGTTTCAAATCGTTGTACATTTTCGTACTCCCCGGGTGAATTGACATTCGGCTACAATGGGCTTCGTTCAGAATCATCGAAATGGGTCCCGAATTCCTTGGAACACATAAACGACTTCTGAACCTCAAACAATCATCATCATCAATTTGAAACTCCGATTCCTTGTTCGGAACACACTCAGCCCGTTTTGCAACCAATTCATCATCGACTTTCTGAGCTTCACGAATTTGATGAGTCAATAATGGTTTGGCTTTTAATTCAGCTACTAACACATTGTCGGGTAGAACAGACAAATGCACATTCATCGCTCGTAAAGCAAACAATGACTTCCGGCTTAAGGCGTCCGCAACCACATTAGCCTTTCCCGGGTGGTAATCAATGACAAGCAAGTAATCTTTCAACAACTCAAGCCAACGTCTTTGTCGCAGATTCAAGTCTCGCTGAGTCATCAAATATTTGAGACTTTTGTGATCCGAAAATACATGGCACTTCTCACCAAACAAATAATGTCGCCATATTTTCAAAGCAAATACGATGGCAGCTAGTTCGAGATCATGGGTCGGATAATTTCTCTCGTGTGGCTTCAATTGCCTCGACGCATAGGCCACAACTCAACCTTCTTGCATCAATACGCAACCCAACCCAAGTAGGGATGCGTCACTATAAATGACAAACTCTTTGCCTGATTCGGGTTGCACTAAAATTGGAGCTTCAGTCAAATGAGTTTTTAGTTGATCGAAACTTTTCTGACATTTCTCCGTCCATTCGAACTTAACATCCTTTTGAAGTAGTTTCGTCATTGGTGTGGCTATCATCGAGAAACCTTTGACAAATCGTCGGTAATAACCGGCGAGCCCCAAAAAGCTCCGAACCTCAGTAATATTTCTTGGAGGCTTCCAGTTAAGTATGGCTGAAATTTTGCTCGGGTCAACTCGAATACCCGATGCGGATACCACATGACCCAAGAAGCTAACCTCTCTTAACCAGAACTCACACTTACTAAACTTAGCATATAACTGCTTATCCCGCAACATTTGCAACACTAGTCTCAGGTGCTCAGCATGTTCGGTCTCATCTCTTGAATAGACCAAGATGTCATCAATGAACACAACTACGAACCGATCCAAATATGGTCTGAAGATCCGATTCATCAAATCCATAAATACTGCAGGGGCATTAGTGAGCCCAAACGGCATCACTAAGAATTCGTAGTGACCGTACCTCGTTCTGAAAGCAGTTTTGGGTACGTCCGAATCTCGAATCCGCAACTGATAATAACCCGATCTCAAATCTATTTTTGAGAACACTGAGGCCCCCTTTAGTTGATCAAACAAATCATCATACGCGGTAACGGATATTTATTCTTTATCGTCACTTTATTCAGTTGACGATAGTCAATGCACAACCTCATGGTTCCGTCCTTCTTTTTCACGAACAATACTGGTGCACCCCAAGGTGAGAAACTTGGCCGAGCGAAACCTCTATCCGTCAATTCTTGCAACTGAGCTTTCAACTCTTTTAACTCGGTTGGTGCCATACGATACGGAGCTATCGAAATCGGTGTAGTCCCAGGTACAAGCTCAATACCAAACTCTATCTCCCGAACAGGTGGAAAACCCAGCAATTCTTCAGGAAAAACATCCGGGTATTCACAAACCACCGGCACAGATTCGGGTTTCCTTTCTAATTCTTGGTCATCCAGTACATACGCAAGGTATGCTTCGCACCCTTTTCTTACATATTTCTGGGCCAACATTGAGGATATTACAGCTGGCACCCCATCCAAGTCCGTAGACTCAACTCGGATTACTTCGTTATTCGCGCACCTCAAATCAATAGTCTTGCTTTTGCAATTCACAACAGCATCATGCACGGTCAACCAATCCAACCCGAGAATAACATCAAATTCATCAAACGGCAAAAGCATCAAGTCCGCCGGAAAACAGGAACCTCGGATTACTAGGGGACATTTCTTGCACACTTTGTCGACAAGCACGTAACGACCCAAGGGATTTGACACCCGAATTACGAACTCAGTAGACTCAATAGGTAAAGTCTTACTGGATGCTAAGGTTTCACATATGTAAGAATGAGTAGAACCGGGGTCAATCAAAGCAATTACATTAGTGTCAAAGAGAGTAAAAGTACTGGTAATAACATCAGGCGAAGAAGCATCCTCGCGGGCACGTATAGCATAAGCTCTAGCAGGCGCACGAGCCTCGGATCTGGTCGTAGCATCTCTAGATCCTCTCTGACCACCACTAACATTGCCCGTATTTCTAGATGGTCTACCTCGAGCAGTGGTAGCACCCGGTTTCCCACTCTGATTTATATTTTGTTCAGACAGCCTCGGGCAATCTTTAATGAAGTGGTCAACTGATCCACACTTGTAACAGGAGCGGTCATGGAATCTACAACTCCCCGAATGCCATTTACCGCAATATCGACATTCTGTTCTATCTTGACGTTCATTCCCAACACTAGCGATCGAAGTGCCTCGGGTACCCATAGGGGGTCGATCACGGTCTCGTCTAAAAAGGCCAGAAGTGCCTCTAGACCGGCCCATATCATCTCGAAATTTCTTCGATGCTTGTTGAAGAGACTTTCCCGAGGATCTTTTACGAAACTCCCCAGTTCCCACATCAACTTTTTGTTTTTCTTTTCTAAGCTCTTCGGCTTTACAAGCTCGCTCGACAAGTACTACGAACTCTCGTATTTCAAGAATGCCAACGAACATTTTTATATCTTCATTCAGCCCATCCTCGAAGCGTTTACACATGATAGCCTCAGACGAAACACATTCCCGAGTGTATCTACTAAGTCTAACAAATTTTTGCTCGTAATCAGTAACTGACATAGAACCTTGCTTAAGCTCAAGAAATTCCTTCCGTTTTTTATCAACAAATCTCTGACTGATATACTTTTTCCGAAACTCAGTTTGGAAAAACTCCCAAGTTACCTGCTCTCGGGGCACAACAGAAGTCAGAGTACTCCACCAATAGTAGGCAGAATCGCGTAGCAAGGAGATAGTACACTTTAGGCATTCATCGGGTGTACAAGATAGCTCATCGAGTACCCGGATAGTGTTGTCCAACCAAAATTCAGCTTGCTCGGCATCGTCGCTATCCGTAGCCTTAAATTCAGTGGCCCCATGTTTTCGGATTTTGTCAACTGGGGGCTTATTTGACCTTATTTGGTCAGTTACCGGAGGTATTGTAGGTGCGGGGGTTGTATTAGTCGGGAATGGAGGTTGTGGAACAGCCGTATTAGTTCGAATGTATTGGTTGAACCAATCATTCATCACACTATAGAAAGCTTGTCTAGCTTCATCATTCGGGTTACTAGCATTAGGTTGAGAGTCCACCGGCGCTGTCCCTTGTGCGGGAGCAGGCGCTACACTCTCAAGATCATCAGCTACCGCTCGGTCGGGATCGGGATCCATTACTATAAATAAACACATTTGCAAATGTCAGAAATCACCACACTATCAATTAATCACATAAAATGGCATGTATAGCTAGACCCCAACACATTACGGTAGTCCTAGAATCGACTAAACCGTAGCTCTGATACCAATCAAATGTAACACCCCGAACCCGAGACCGTCACCGGAGTCGAACACGAGGTGTTAACAGACTTTTAAAAATTTTCCAGACACTGCCAATCTGCGTAATAGTCGCTTTAAAAATCATATCTTGAGTTTCACAACTCGAAAATTTGTTTCGTGATTTTTCCCTGAAACTAGACTCATATGCCCATCTACATAATTTTTTTTAAGAATTTTTGGTCGGGCCAATTAGTACAGTTTATTAGTCAAAGTCTCCCATGTTACAGGGATCGACTACCCTGACCTTTGCGCATTACGACTTGGATATCTCCTTGTACAGGGCTCCAATACTGATACCGTTTGTTTCTAATGAAACTAGACTCAAAGGGGAATCCCCACATATAAGGCATGACTTCTAATTATCTCTGGATAATTTATGGTGAATTATCAAAGTCGAAACAGGAGATCCAGAAACCGTTCTGGCCCTGTTTCACGAGAACTTTAATATCTCTTAATATACTGTCCATATGATTTTTTTGTTACTTTCATATGAAAATAGATTCATCAAGGTTCGATTACACAATTTATTCACTATTTAACTCCATTCCTACAAATTTTTGTGATTTTTCAAATCCACACCACTGCTGCTGTCAGCATCTGTTTTCAAGGTAAACTTTACCTGTTCCGTGGTTACCATGGACCAACTAGGGATTCGTCATACATGGGTCCACATATGATCATATTTAACCATTCCAATGGCTGATCATTTGCCCAACACTTCCATTCCAAACCATAGTCACATCATGAAACCATATAAACATACATAAACACAAATGGTCTAATGCCAATCTCCACTTCTACAAGCCATTTTCGCATGGCTGTACACACATACATCACAAAAAGTACTTAAAACAACAAGGGGTAGTCCTATACATGCCATATCCAGAGTTCAACAAAAAGAGTACCAAAAGAGCTTTGATAGTGTGGATGACTTTGACTTCGTTGATCCCGAATCCGATAGCTAACGAACAAAATCTATAAAACAGAGAGCCAAAGCAACCGGGTAAGCAATTTAAGCTTAGTAAGTTTCAAGTAATGAAATCGGCTTTGACTAAAGTATTACATTCACATAGCTAACTGAATCACTTTATTGATACACATTCTCATAATCATACTTACTTCACACTTCATCAACATATATACACACAAGGTATCAACCTATCTAAAAGCCGAAAGTTCGTTAGCCGATTGCACGAATACTATTTAAAACGAATCGACTTTTCCGAAGCACATGCAAACATACCTTATCGTTCGGGTTAGTCGAGCGTATTAATTGAATTAGTTACAGCACAAAACGCTCACATTCAAACCCAAGTCTCTTCGAAATTTAGCCGGATATAACCGCAAGCACAATTGCCTTCGGGTCTTAACCCGGGTATAGCAACTCGCACGAATGCCTTCGGGTCTTAGCCCGGATATATCAACTTGCATAATTGCCTTCGGGTCTTAGCCTGGATATATCAACTCGCACAAATGCCTTCGGGTTTTAGCCCGGATATATCAACTCGCACAAATGCCTTCGGGTCTTATCCCGGATATATCAAATGCTCATGCACACATATATCTATAATCTTAACACATCCATATCTTATTTTCGTTACTAAGGCTCAAACACAAATCATTTATTAAACCTTTCAAATTTCGGCTCAATAGCCACTCACAAAGAGCATGATTTCGATTGGCTTTATAACTTAGTCTCTATGCACATTCGACTATCCGTCATAGTATGACTAATCATTTCAATATAATTCAAGTAGGGTCATTCCTCGAAGACTTACCTCGGATACTTTGAATAGTTGTGGATAGACTACTCGATCACTTTTTCCTTTCCTTTATCAGATTTTGACCCCCTTGGCTCTTGAGCTTGATTCAACAAGTAGATTTTATTAAATAACTTATCAAATTAGCGATTCGATTTAATACATGTATACCATACAACTAAGTACAAAAGATGTTATTAACTAGATATTAAACATCAAACATATGCTCTACTCATGTACCAACGAACATGATACTAGCTCAATACCATGCATAATCGAATTTATTTAGCATCATTTAGTTTTATATAAATACACATATCATCCCAACTCGACACAAGAGTCAAATTCATCACTCAAACATTCACACCAATCTATTTGAATATCTTGGCCGAAACCCTCAATTGGCTAACATAGCCTTAATATTTCAATATAAACATGTATACATCAAAGGCAATTTAAAACACTTAGCCCTTATACTCAATAATGAAACCAACCCGTATACCTAATTATTTAACACATCACCTCCAAATGCATATATTAACTAACATATATCCAATCCACATGCCAAGTTACCATGAATAAATTAAACTTATATATATATATAGATAACCTTTCACACCCTTGTATCTAGTGTCATGAGAATAGCCGAATGTCCAAATTAACCAAGCTTAAAGATTTAACCTTCAACACTTTAATGATCCACAACCTATTCTTCAAGGCTTCAATTATAAAGTAATTAACATTTATACTCTTGTGCCGAATTAGCTAACACTTATAGTCCATAGCCGAACCTCTTGATGATTAAGCCTCCAATTATTCATTTCAATTACCCTTACATTTTTACTTATCAAAGCCGAAACCCATACATGACATTACTTATATCATTCAAACTCACCTTCTAAAAAAATCATGGACAATGCCGAATCCTTAAGTGTTCAAACCCCTAATTTACTCAACACATTCTTCATCAAAACTTAAAGGAAATAATCAAATTCCTTCTTTAATAACCATAGCCGAATGCTCCATCCATCCATCAAAAATTCCAAGTTTTCAAATGGGCTAATATGGAGCTAGCTAAATGACTTAAACTAAGCTTAAAATTTCAAAACTAACAAAATTTTACTAACCTTCTCAAGCTTCAAGTGACCGAATGCTACCCTCCAATCTTCCTCTCTACAATCGGCCAAGAAGAACAAGGTGATAACCTCCCTCTTTCTTTTTTTTTCTTTTAGTATCCTTAGTATTTCTTTTATTATTTCTTTTCTTTTACTTAAAATAATGACCACTTCATGGAAATTTACCACATAGTCTAATATATGCTCCATCATGGTCGGCCACTATGCACACAAAAGGAGTATTTGACATGCAAAGCCAATATTTTCACTACATGCTTAAATAGGTCCTTATAAATTAACCTATCGCATTTCAAAAGTGTCACACATAAGTCCTATTAACTAGGTTCACATGCAATCGACTAAATCGAAGTTTAAAACTTTCACACATTCATATTCACATATTCTAGACAATAATTATCACATCCAAATACTTCGGTGACTCGGCTTAGCGGTCCCGAAACCACTTCCCGACTAGGGTCAATTTAGGGCTGTCACACAGGAAATGAATCAGAATTTTGTGTTGGTACCGACGGTTGTATGATGTACCGAGACAGGATTTGTGTGCCTAAGGACGATGAGATTATTCAAAAGATTTTTTGAGAAGCACATAGTGGTCGCTTATCTATCCATCTAAGTAGTGTGAAAATGTATAACGACTTGAAGAAAATGTACTAGTGGTCGGGAATGAAAAGAGACATTTCGGAGTTTGTTTCTAAGTGTCTAGTTTGTCAACAAGTAAAGGCCGAAAATCAAGTACCTTTAGGTTTACTTCAACACATAATGGTTCCCAAGTGGAAATAGGACCGTGTAATCATGGATTTTGTGTCAGGGTTGCCTTTGACGCCAAGGAAAAAGGATTATGTTTGGGTCATTGTTGATAGATTAATAAAGTCAGCACATTTTATACCAATGCGTACCGACTATTCCCTTGAGAACTTGGCTGAATTGTATGTTTCTGAGATCGTAAGACTTCATGGAGTACCCTTGTCGATTATTTCGGATAGGGATCTGAGATTTACCTTGCGGTTTTGGAAAAAGTTGCAAGAGGCATTGGGAACAAAACTGAATTTTAGTACGGCATTTCACCCACAAACTGACAGTCAGTCAGAAAGATTGATTCAGATCTTAGAAGACATGTTGTGGTTTTGCATTCTCAAGTTTCAAGGCAGTTGGAAAAAGTACCTATAGTTGGTAGCGTTTGCCTACAGTAATAGTTATTAGTCAAGTTTGAAAATGGCACCTTATGAGGCTTTATATGGACGCAAGTGTCAAACGCCCTTGTATTGGAAAGAACTTAAAGAGAATCAGATTCACGGGATCGATTTGGTCAAAGAGACCGAAGAGAAGGTTAAGGCGATTCGTGATTGCTTGAGAGTCGCTTCAGATAGACAAAAATCCTACGTGAATTTGAAATGAAAAGAGATCAAGTTTCAAGTCGGTGACAAGGTGTTTTTGAAAGTATCCCCGTGGAGGAAGGTCCTCAGATTCGGTAGAAAGGGCAAGTTGAGTCCTTGTTTTATAGAACCTTATGAAATTACCGAGAGAGTAGGGCCTGTTGCCTACCGATTGGCATTGCCCTTAGAGTTGGAAAAGATTCACGACGTGTTCCATGTGTCCATGTTGCGTCGATATAGATTGGATCCTTCGCATGTGATTGCGCCAACTGAGGTTGAGATTCAACTAGATATGACTTATGGTGAAGAGCCGGTTAAGACTTTGGCTCGGGAGGTTAAACAATTGAGGAATAAGAGTATAGCACTTGTTAAAGTTTTGTGGCATAGACATGGAGTCGAGAAAGCCACATGGGAACCCGAAGAGACCATAAGAGATCACTACCCGAACCTATTCACTGGTAAGATTTTTGGGGACGAAAATACCAAAGAAGGGGAGAATTGTAACAGCCCGATTTTGGGCTTAGTCGAAATAGTAGTTTTGGGACCATAAATCCAAAGTCAATAAAATTGTTTTTATTATTATTTTGGTGTCATAATATGATTGTATGAGTGTATGAAAATTTTGGTGAATTAATTTTAGCGTTTGTGAGCTTAATTGTGAAAAGGGACTAAATCGCATAAAGGGTAAAACTTTTATTTTACCTTATAGATATACCAAATGACTAGAGAACCATAATTGGAGGTCTTTAAAGAGCAAATAGAACCTTTAAAGGGGCAAGGCCGGTGATAGGGACAAGATAAATCAATTGGTCAAATGGTTAGGTGAGTTGATGACTTAATATTGCCTAGAAATAAAATAAAGAGAAAAATGTTGTCATCTTTTTACTCTTCTTTCTTCTACAAATTTTCCCTCCAAGAAATAACCATGGGAGCTTGAAACTTTCAACCATTTATTCCTCCCTCAAGTAAGTGATTTAGATGGTTATTTTTTATGATTTTGGTACTTTTGAAACCCTTGTAGCATGAGCTAACTAATGAAGGGACTATTTTGCAAAATGGTTGAGTCTAGGGTTTTTCCATGAAAGCATATATGTTGTTAACTAAAATTTTATGAAAGAATATGAGTTATGGTTCTGAAATAAACAACTTTTGTGAAAATATTTCTCAAGGAAACCCTAATAGGACTATTTTGTAAAAATTATAAAATAGATAGTAATGTGGTGAAATAATGGAAATTTTGGGTAACTATAAAAGTAAAATGGGTTCGTCTAGGCTTAAGGCATCAAGAAATTCGATAAAAAAAATTTGATTTTCGAGCCTAGGGGTAAAATGGTCATTTTGTGAAAGTCTAGGGGCAAAATGGTCATTTGCCAAAAATGTGAATTTTTTATTGTATAAATTTATCTAGTGATTAAATGGATGAATTTTTATTATTTTAGATCAAGAAATACAAAATCCAAACCTAGACTGGGGGAAGGCTAAGCAAGTAAATTAAAACCGACTAGTCGTCTACATTTTGTAATCCGAGGTAAGTTGTATGTTAATAATGCAACTATATTGTTATGATTTGTGATTGAATTGATATTGCATAAATTGTTATGACTGTGAATATGAGTATGCACATTGAGAAATTAAAGTAGTAAAGACTCCCGGTTGAACTTTAGGAATAGATTTGGACATTCATGCCATGACCTTAGGCGATATGTGTGCTAGTGTAAGACATGTCGGGACATGCATCGGCCACATTATGAGAGCCAGTGTAAGACATGTCTGGGACATGCATCAGCTTTGAAACGGGAGCTATTGTAAGACATGTCTGGGACATGCATCAGCCTCGAGATATACAAGCTAGTGTAAGAACATGTCTGAGACATGGCGTCAGTTTGTTGTGTGTCAGTGTAAGACCTGTCTGGGACATGGCATCGACACTGATAGATGAGAGCCAGTGTAAGACCTATCTGGGACACAATATCATCCTTGATGTATGAAAGTCAATGTAAGACCTGTCTGGGACATGGCATCGACTTTGATGTGCTAGCCAGTGTAAGACCATGTCTAGGACATGGCGTTGGCATCTTCTCCCATGTTTGGGGCTATTGAATATCCTATAGTATTTCAAATGGTTCAACAGGAGATTTATGGTTTACATCGAAATGAGAGAACTTATGACCATGTGGTGAGTGGTACAGGTACCCAAATGAGAATTATGACATACGAGCTTCATTTATGTTGTATGTTTAGTAAAGAAGGAAAGTGAGTAAGTTATGCATATGACTACTTTTATATTTTACACGAATTATGAATTGTGAATTCAAACCAATGTTGTATGATTGGTGAGAAACAAAAATGAGCAAGTAGTGTTTATGAATCATTACTTTCATGTGCAAATTGAGATATGTTGGGAGTATGATCCCTTATGGTAGCATAAAATTAATCATTATTTGCATGTGACTTACTAAGCTTTATGCTTACCTCTTTTCCTTTCCATTTTCTTATAGTGCCGCCAAAGTAGCTCATGGATCATCGCCTTACGTTGGAGAAGCCAGTCACACTATCCCTGAAGCAATTTGTATAACTAGTTTTATCATTTTAATTATGGCATGTATAGGAACTAGTCTTTTGTAATGGTCACATTGTTTTGGGCCAAATGAGTGGCTTGTCATAGCCCTTTAGTTATTTTGTATAATGCCATAGATGGTGGCTAATATTGGTTATTGATAAGTGCAAATGATGATGACTTCATAAATGAGTAAATCGCATGACTAATAAAGTTCTTTTGAAAATTTTAAAGTGTAATGTGGTTGTATTAGATATCTTGATGTGGTTGAATTGGCTTTGTGTTGCCGTGTGAATTGGTGGTATGTATTGCTTTGTAAGTTGGTGTAAGTAAGGGTGGCAAAGGCTTGGTAGATAGCCTATTTTTGTCCACACGGCTAGACACACGGGCGTGCACACACGGCCAACCCCATGAGTGTGTTGTCCGACCGTGTACCCTCTACACCATAAATTTGCAAGTCAATATGCATGGTGGTAAACACACAAGCAGAGACAAAGCCGCGTGTCTCAGCCGTGTGGAAAACACGGCCTATGGCCACGGGCGTGTGCCTTGGCCGCGTGTCCATAATTTTTTGTTGACGTCAGAAACAGAATGTCAAGGTTTTTACACATAGGCTGCAAAACGGGTGTGTCGTGGCCGTGTGAGGGACACGGGCTGTAGACACGGGCATGTGCTTGGTCGTGTGAAAATCTCTGTAGGTTCAAATTTGGAATTTAATTCACACGGGCTCGGGGCACGGGCGTGTTCCTTGTGCTTAGGCCGTATGAACCATACGGGCCTCTAGCACGGCCATGTCAAAATGGATACATGGGTGTGTACACCTGTTTCAAGTGACATTTTTTTTAGTTTTCGAAGGTATTCAGGTAAATCCTGAGTCATTTCTAATGTGTGTTTGGGCCTCGTAGGCCCATATTAAGAATTTCTAGACTAAGATTGAAAATTTTTAAATCCGATCGAGTTTTTATGATTTGAAATTATTGTATGCACGTGTTTAAGTCAGATAATACCTTGTACCCGGTGTTGGCCTCGGACTCGGGTAAAGGATGTTGCATTTAGTGGTATCAGAGCTATGGTTTAGTCAATTCTAGGACTAACCTAGCGTGAGTACGAGTCTAGCTATACATGCCATAATTGTATATTAATAGTATGACAACTCCTGACGAAATAAATTGTGTTTTTATATATAGTAAATGGATCATGACGTGGCTACAGCGGATGGCATAGAAAGTAATGCGCCGGCTCCCGCTAAAGGGACTGCACCAGTAGACAGTTGGCCCGTGACGATGAGTCAGGCGGAGGGGCTAGAGAAACTTACCTCCACATAATGGATGCATGGTACTCGGAGTTTATTCGTGCGAATCCGAATACTCCACCTCCCACACCTCCCTTAATTCCTCAACCCGTTCATATAGCTCCTCAAGGAGCAGAAATGGCTAGAAGAGAGAAACCTTTAATGGATAGAATTAGAAAGCATGGGGCCAAGGAATTTCGGGCAAACATAGATGACGAATCAAAGAGAGCAGAGTTTTGGTTGGAAAGTACCATTAGGGTATTTGACGAATTATCGTGCACGCCGAAGATTCGACTTATCAATGGTGGAATACCCTCGTGTCAGTGGTACCGAGAAAGAGAGTAACTTGGGATTTATTCTAGGAGGAGTTCCGTAAAAAGTACATCAGTCAAATGTTCATAGATCAAAAGAGGAAAGAATTCCTCGAACAAAAGCAAGGCCATATGATAGTGACGGAGTATGAGCGCAAGTTTATGAGACTCAGCAAGTATGCGCGAGAGTGCATATCCACAAAAGCCACGATGTGTAAAAGGTTTGAAGATGGATTGAATGAAGACATCCGTCTATTAGTTGCCATTTTAGAGTTAAGGGAGTTTGTGGTACTTGTCGAGAGAGCTTGCAAGGCCAAAGAATTGGCCAAAGAGAAGAGAAAAGATGACATTGAGTCTTGTGACTAAAAAAAATACAGATGGGGAAATCACATCAAACCTCATCCAAGAGATCAAGAGGGTTTCCTACTCGATCAAACGCGTCAGTTATAACACCGTTTACCCAACTTCTAGGCCGGGACTGGAAACGAGGCATTACCATACTTAACCACATGCATATATTCATTTTCGAGTCACCAAGACTTGATTAAATTTAAAACTCTTTCGAACTCTGTTTAAACTCCTTAAAGTGGGCCTACAAGGCCTCAAACTTTCCTTGGAAACCTTTGAAACCAACTCGGGTCCTTAAACCGACTAAATAAAAATGATTCTGGAAACAGGGCACACGCCTGTGTAGAAAGGCAACACGCCCATGCGGTCGTTATAACATGGTCCTACTGATGGCCCGTGTGATACACACGGCCTAAGCATCTTGGGACACGCCCGTGTCCCATACCTGTGTGAATTTAATTCCAAATTCGAACCTACAAAGGTTTTCACACAGCCTGACACATGCCCGTGTCCATGGCTCGTGTCCCTCACACGACCGTGACACGCCCGTGTCCTAGCCCGCGTCTAAAAACCTTGACATTCTGTTTCTGACGTTAGCATCCAATAAGGGGCACACAGTCAAGGCACATGCCTGTGTCCAGCGGCCGTGTCTTCTGCATGGCTGAGACACACGGTCGTGTCTCTACCTGTGTGTTTACTACCATGCATACTAACTTGCAATTTTTACGTGCAGGGGACACACGGCTGGACAACATGCTCATGGGGCTAGCCGTGTGTGCATGCCCATGTGTCTACATGTGTGGACAACATAGGGCTATCTACCAAGCCCTTTGCCACCCTAAAACACAACATAACAACAACTAACATAATCAAAGTCTAAATTAGCATGATTTCACAACCAAACAACTATAGATAAGGCCTATATACGATTCATATATTTCAACCATACTAACAATTTCTCATTCAAGAAAGACTACTTTACATTCATAAAATGAGTCAAATGTTAAAGCAAGCCAACACATTTGGCCCCAAAATAATGTGACACTAAAACAAAAACCAAAGAGTCCTATACATGTCATAATCAAAATAAAAATATCTAACTATACCAAGTGTTTCGATTGATAGTGTGACCAATACTTTTGATGCCCGTTGATCCACGAGTTAACTAGGCGACACTATAAGAAAATGGAAAGAAGATAGGGTAAGCTTAAAGCTTAGTGAGTTGCATGAAAATAAGCAACAACTACTTATCATAAGGCAATATGCTCGTAACCTTTCATAGCTTATTCATGAACACTATAAGTAGACGTAAATACAACTTACTCATCACCATCCAATACAACTTGTATTTCATACATTGAACCCATGTCTTATACATTTCAATTAGGTACCTATACCACTCATCATATGATCATAACTCTTCTCGTTTCAAGTGTCGCCTTTCACACGGGCATGTGCTCCTATTTCAAGTGACATTTTTTTTTAGTTTTCAAAGGTATTCGGTGTAAATCCCGAGTTGTTTCTAATGTATTTTTGGGCCTCATAAGCCATATTAAGAATTTCTATACTAAGATTGAGAATTTTTAAATCCAATCGAGTTTTAATGATTTGAAATGATTGTATGCACGTGTTTAAGTCAGGCAATGCCTCGTACCTAGGCTCGGCCTTGGAATCGGGTAAGGGGTGTTACAGGAAGTGACACTCCTAATAGAATATCGAGATAGGTAAGACCGAGAGGGGGTAGCCTATCGAGTATAATTTGTGCCAAGCGGTGAGACCGAGAGGGTATCCACACCTAAGAAAAGACTGAGAGGGTGACTTAGGTGGTAATCCTTAGTGAATATGAAACTGAGAGGGTATTCGTAACCCTCTCACCAAGATGTTAAAGAAAAATCTGTCGGGTGGTAAACAACTCAGTTGAAGGTAATTAATAACTTAGTTGATAATTAGGGATTTAATCGATTATAGGCCGAGAGCTTGCATCGTTGACACTAGGAATAGGAAATTCCATTAGGTTAATTTAGGGTAATTAATTTAATTAATATTTTAATTTAGATTCACACTATTAATTCGTGACTCGATTATATTAGTAATTATTTCCTGTAATTAATTTAATAATAAATTTCTTCAATTTGCAATCCCTTAGATTCAATATATTTACCAGTGTTCTATTGTATCACAAAACTATATTACAATTTGACTTGTTCGCTTGTAGATACCAAACTTAATTATATATATTATTTACACGATTTTTATTCTAAATGTTCATAGGTTTGGAGATGATTAATAGATGACATATTAGTATTTCAATATATTTGGTCATTTCCAAGTAGACTAAGTACATGTTTAGGTTCATTTACTAATGCAAATTGTTTTTTCGTATTACAATTTGACCACGTAATATAACTTAGTATTAATTAAGCATTAGATAACAAGTGAGCCAATATTTGCTTCCATTTTGCTTTGCGTGCAAAATCATTGATGACAATATGTAAAGGATATTAATGTAATTAATGAATGTTATTATTAAATCAATTTGTTCAAAATATATAAGTATAAAAAACAAATATACTACACTTAAGGCATCAGATCCAACACAATCCTAATGAGTTTCTTTAAGAGGATCGCTTTGAAGAGTGGTTTTGAGGAATGTGTGTCCAAAATGAGTGTTCGAGGAGTGGAGGTATAATAAATTATAAGTAAAACAAAATTTAAACACATAAATGCGTCATATTAGAATACTAAATGAATACAATTGTTTATAATAGTGTTATCATCAATACTAAGATAGTGTTGAGTTAATTTGTGATACCAACTTAATTAACAATATTATTTATTTATATACATTTAATGAAAGATGCATTAAAGTACGCATAATAAAATTAAAATATATAAAAGAATTAAAATAAAATTTTGGTTGAAAAAAAAATTAATATTTTACAATACAATTGGTGTGGCCTTAAATCTTTCAATATGTAATTTTTTATTATTTTTAAAATAAAAAAATAAAAAAATTATCTTATAATATAATTTATTTTATAAAAAATTGCATTAATATATGAGCTTAAATAATAATAATATAAGATATAATAGAAAAAAATCAAATCTATCCACTGTTAGAAGTGAAAAGTTTTTAATCATAATGGAGAAATTAACAGCAGAAAGCAGACGCGCCATCACGTCATTATCTCGCGATCGCCACTTCATCCCCGTGATTAGCGCGTGTAAATCAGAAATCTGGATTTAAGTTGTACAAAATCGCACATGGCCTGCTTCTTATCTACAACTCTCCAAAATAAAACTAAAAATTTATACAAAAATTGGTTACACTCTTACTAAATTTAGCTTTCTTCTCCCTTCCTCTTCCTCCAAGCACAACAACAGCAAGGGAAAAAAACCAGAAGGAAAGGGAAAAGAAAAAAGAAAAAAAACAGTAAGATCTTCTTGTTTCTCGACGTTTAATTTATTCACGTTTATTTGTTTGTTTGTCAAAAAATATATTTTGTAATTTGGTGATTTATGTCTCGAGAGCCGAATTATGAGTTTTAAGAATGGTGGAACAAACAAAGGGAGAAGAACCACGACTTTTTCACCAATGATAGTAACAATGCTAACGAAGGATTCCTGACCGTCGAGATCAGGAGTCTCAATCCTGATCTGACGACCGGAAAAGATCGTTCTAGAAGCGCACGACAGCTATCCTGGATTTGTCTCTTGAGATTCCAGCAACTCGCTAACTCCCTCGCGTGGATCACAAACTCCTTCCTTCTCCTCCTCCGTACTGCCAACCGCCGAATCTCAGCTGCCGATTCCCCATCTGATTCCTCCGCTTCGAGGCTCTACCGTATAATTAAGTTCTTTCTGTTTCTCGTTGTCCTCTTACTTTGCGTCGAGTTAGTTGCCTATTTCAAGGGATGGCATTTCAGTCCCCCGTCGGCCGCGTCGGCAGAGGCGGCGGTCGAGCTTTTCTACGCCTTATGGCTCGAAATCCGAGCCGATTACTTGGCGCCGCCACTGCAGAGCTTGGCGAAAGTGTGTATAGTGCTCTTCTTGATTCAGTCGATGGATCGTGTGCTGTTGATGCTAGGATGTCTCTGGATTAAAATTAGGAGAATCAAACCGACGGCAAGTATGGAGTATCCGATTGGGAGAGTAGAAATAGGGAATGTAGATGACTATCCCATGGTGTTAGTGCAAATTCCCATGTGCAATGAGAAGGAGGTAAGCAGATGTAGGTTTCACATATTCCTAACGAAAAATAAAATGTCACTTTTCTTTTTTTGTCGGTTCGTGGCTCAAATTTACTAATTGTGTTCTACGCCTTCATGGATGTACTATTTAGTTAAGGGAAGATTGAATATTGAGTCTTATATCTTTTACTTTGTTTGGTTGTTTAAACGTTTGTTCTTACTAACGTTTAGATTATAGTTAAAACCAACAGAAAGAGGGAAAAAGAAAATGCTCTAACATTGGATAGGTAGCGTAGCAGGATCTGGCTTATACTTACTGTCTATTCCCTTCTGGAGCGTGCAGGTTTACCAACAATCTATCGCAGCAGTTTGTATTATGGACTGGCCAAAGGAGAGAATGCTAGTACAGGTTTTGGATGATTCTGATGAATTAGATGCTCAGAACCTTATCCAGGCAGAAGTACAGAAATGGCATCAAAGGGGTGTGCATATATTATATAGACATGGCTTATTCGTTCTGGCTACAAGGCAGGAAACCTCAAATCTGCAATGAGCTGTGATTATGTAAAAAATTATGAGTTTGTTGCAATTTTTGATGCAGATTTCCAGCCAGCACCAGATTTCTTGAAGAAAACCATTCCTCATTTCAAGGTATCGTAACTGTTACAGCTCTATGGGGTTAAGAAAGTTTTCACTGTTCCGTTTTGTCTTTTTCAGTCTTTAGCCATTTCCTTTGAATATAATCTTGGTGTGCTGTGCTAGAAATCCCTTTCTTTTTGTCATTGGTTTGAGATAAAGCTAACCTGAACATGATTCGGATTGATGCAGGGAAGTGAGTAGTTACCATGGGTTCAAGATAAGAATCACCATAATGGTTAAAATTTAATAATGTTGCAGTTCTATGGTTTACAGTTGTAAGCAATTCCCATTCTGTGGCCGATGTGGTCTTTGTTTACAGTCTGGTTATGTGGATAAATCTTGTTGGCAGATAACTGCTATTTTGTTACAAGAAAAATTAGTCTTCAACATTAACATGCATTCCAGTGATTTGGCACATATGATAACTTTAACCTTCAATGAATATCAAACCCATGGTGATCCTTGTGTATGTATTTGTTTCTTTCATTGAATCAAACCAGTAAGGGCCCTGTCATAGATAACAATGTGGATGCTACTAGAGATCAAGCAGGTTTCTAATCTTGCATTTTCACTTCTTCCTAGGGCCCAATTTAACTTTGATATTGATCTGCACTTTGGGGGGAATATGCAAAGATGAATTTAATTCTCTGTTGCTGTAAGATTTTTTCATGTTAGTACATGGATTTTAAAATGCTAAACATTCCTCAGCTGCTACTCTATTTATCATGGTAATGGTAATAGTAATAGTAGTAAATCTGTTTTCACTTAATTGATTGAGCAAGAACTAAACCTTCTTTTCCGACACAAGGAAGTTGACTGCTTGCCCCCAAAATAAGCTAATTGGATGATGCAACTTCAGTGTTTTAGGCATTTCTAATATGCATAGGTGCTGGTTGATTTCTCTATAAAAGACTTATATTTCCTTCCATTTTTCACTTTTGATTTGTTAATTTACCTATCATTTCTTCTGATCAGCGTTTGTTTGTCTTTATTTTTAGGGAAATGATGACTTAGCATTAGTCCAAGCAAGGTGGGCATTTGTAAATAAGGATGAGAACTTGCTTACAAGATTACAGAACATAAATTTATCATTTCATTTTGAGGTTGAACAGCAGGTCAATGGTGTGTTTATTAACTTCTTTGGTTTCAATGGAACTGCTGGTGTGTGGAGAATTAAGGCCCTCAAGGACTGTGGTGGATGGTTGGAACGAACAACTGTTGAGGACATGGATATCGCTGTTCGAGCACACCTTTGCGGATGGAAGTTTGTATATCTGAATGACGTTAAGGTGTGTGACATCTGATCATATACAAATTTCCTTTCTCACTTGAGAGCAAAAGGAAAGTGATCTAACTTTTATCTCTCTGCAGTGCTACTGTGAACTTCCTGAGTCATATGAGGCATATAAGAAACAGCAGTACCGCTGGCATTCTGGTCCTATGCAGCTGTTCCGCTTGTGCTTTCTTGACATACTTCACTCAAAGGTATGGAAGCTTATTAAAACTCTTTTAGGTAATCTTGAGAATGAACTTTATTCTCACGTGCAAGGGTTTTATGAAATGAGGTCTCTCAAATATCTGTTTGATTTTAACAAGAACATAGTGCAAGAGTTTCCATCAGACCTTTCATTTCTCTCAGGGTTCAAAATATTTGTTGTCCTTGCTGTGCATTCTCTTGATTGTTTTCATCTTCTAAAACATGATTTCTAAGTTTTAGAAATAGTGCTGCATAAAAATATTATGTTCTTTGTTTAGCACCTGGGTGGCTGTCCTCTTCTGAGATCAGATTTCGAACTTTATATTCTCTTTTGAAGTGTATAAGATCTCACTTCCAGACTGGAAGGTACTAGTGCCGCATTCTTGATCCTTGTGTGGAAGCTGACTGCTATCTTCTTTAGAATACAAATTTTCTTTTTCTTGTCTTGTTCTTGTGAAGAGCTGTAGGCCTTACTAAATCTTAACGATTGGTCCGATCCTCTTCTCCAAAAGTTGTTTTCCATTGGATTAATTTATATTTCAAAACCTGTGTAAATATCCCCTTTCTACTTTTATTATTGAAAACTTGTTTAGGTTTTCTTTATATTTCCCCCTAGCTAAATGTATATTGTTCTGTTCCTGATGCCTCCTTTTCGCATACGCTTCTCTGGTTGTCATAAATATTTTAGTGTCTAAAATAAATAAGAAAGTGTGGTTTCTTATGTAAGAAATTAATTCTGTCAACTAAGCATGTTGATTTCAAATTTATAGCTGACACCTAGGTTCTCTGGTTCAAACCTTGGACAAACCCTTCCACTCCCTTAGCTCTATATAGCAATATGGCATGCTGAAGCCTGAAATGGAAGGATTGAAAACGGATGGAATGAACTACCTAAGTAGGAATTCTTGAACAGAAAACAAATTATTTTTAACAATATAAGTTGCCGGAAAAGCTAAATTAGGGTTTTGTCTTACTCTTCTTGGCTCTTCATCCCAGATAAGGAACTGATTGCTTTCATTTGTTACTTTGCTAGTCCCTATTGTTGTATCTTAACCTTATTATTTCTCAACTGTTATGGATTTAATAGGGGAGATTAGTGAACGTTTGTAGTCCTTTTAACAAACAGGACTTGGAATGACCGAACATTTAGTTGGAATGGAAGAGGGTCAATCTAACTTGGAAATCATGCCTCCTTTTGAAAGTCAAAATGGAATTTCAAAGAAAAAAAAAAGAGGATAAAAGGGTATTAAGATAGACACAAAGCAACATGGGCTGCTTGTTTGTCATTACATCATCCAATAGTCCAAGCTTTAAACTGTGGGGTTGTTCAGGATGTGGGTTGTTGAACTGTTCTTAGAAACGGGAAACAAAAGACCACCAGTGTAAGCTTTAACCCTTCAACAAGATTCTGAATGTTGAATATTTCTCGAACTGACCAATGTGTTAAATAAATTAAAGGCCCATTTTTTTCTCTTTATCTTTTCTTTTTTTCCCCTTCATTTTTGATTGGGGAAAGAGAGATTCACTCGGTTCTTCGAATATGGGGGAACACATGAAACTATCTTTGAGCTAAATGCTTAAGTTTAAGAATGGAACTCTTAATCAATTTTATTGTGGAATTTTTTGCTGTTATGGTAAAAGTTCCCTTACATCATTTAGTTATAACCCTGTGTTACCTTTTATAAGAATATTTAGGCAAGCTAAATTGATTTTTCAGGTAAATAAGGCCAAGAAAGCCAATTTGATTTTTCTGTTCTTCCTCCTAAGGAAGCTTATTCTGCCCTTCTACTCGTTCACCCTGTTCTGCATCATTCTCCCATTGACGATATTCCTGCCAGAAGCTGAGCTACCAGCTTGGGTAGTTTGCTATGTTCCTGGAATTATGTCTGTGTTGAATATCCTTCCAGCACCACGATCATTCCTTTTCATTGTCCCATACCTTCTATTTGAGAACACCATGTCAGTGACAAAGTTCAATGCGATGATATCTGGTCTGTTTCGGCTTGGAAATTCTTATGAGTGGATAGTAACGAAAAAGTTGGGCAGATCATCAGAGGCTGATCTTGTTGCCTTCGAGAACGGATCAGATTCTTCAGTAACTGAAACCACTAGTTTCCTCAGGTCATCCTCAGATTCTGGCCTTGAAGAGCTAAGCAAACTAGAAGTAACCTCCAGGAGAAGTGTGAAAACCAAAAGAAATCGTCTCTACAGGATGGAACTGACCCTTGCTTTTATCTTGCTGTCTGCTGCCGGGAGAAGCTTGTTGTCCGCCCAAGGTATTCACTTCTACTTCCTATTATTTCAAGGTATCAGTTTCCTTGTGGTTGGTCTTGATTTGATCGGAGAACAGGTGAGTTGACCATAGGACACTATAGGTGCCATCTAGAGTTCGAAGTGCAGGTCACATTGACCCAGCATCTTTTAACCAATATCAGCAATTTTGGTGTTACTGGTTCTGGTCTGAACCAGTTCTCCATTGGTCATTCGTTGTATGGTTGTCAATGCCAATTGTGAAGCCACGTGCCATTGGTTAAAATATAAAGTCTGTACCAAACAAAAAGGGGTTTTTGAAGAAGGTTAGGAAAAATAGTGGTTGGATGTTTGAAGCTGGAGTTAGAGTGGGAGGGTGATGGAATTATTTGTGTAAAGTACCACTGTACACTTTGCCAATTTTGATATTACAAATTTGAGAAGCGAGGCAGGCAAGGCAAGGCAAGGTGTGTCATTCTTTTTTTCTTTTCAATTTTATTGGACAGATTGATTGATTTGTGTACGATTACATATATATGTCGCCTCTAAGAGGGATCTATTCTTTTTCTAAAGATCAATATAATCTTGTCAGAACAAATGTATAAATCTAAGTCTTCTTAATCACAATCATTCTTTGTCACATTTGTTACAGTATTTCACAAGTTTATTGTTAAATTAATTTGTTTTACAAAATTACAGGTTAAGAAAATAATGTAACAAAATATATTAAAAAATCACAATAATTTTTTAAAGTTGCGTATTAAAAAAATAATATAAATACTACCCCTTCCTTTAATAGTATAAATTTAATAAAATTAATTATGTTCTTATGTGAAATAAAAACAATAAATTTTAATTAAAATATTATTTATTTTAGTATAAAATTATGTTAATAATACTTTCTTAAATAAAAATAATATTGTAATTTTAAGATATAATCAAAATCACTAATTAATAAATTCTAAATTTTTTAATTTAAAATTAAAAAATCAAATATTATCTAAATATCAAATTTTACCGTTGTAAATGTATAACAATCACTTTTATAACATTCAAAATTAGGTGAGGGTAATATTTTCACATAACTAGGACGGTAATAACACCAGATAATAGAAAATTGAGATTGAGCCTAGCCCAAACTGATAAGATCCATGAACGTGTCTAATCAAAATCAGGTCCGATCCATATAAATATGCAATCGAATTCATTCATCCATACACAACTTGGTGCAAAAATTCAATCGAATCCTGGAAAGAAGAAGCCGCATATAACAATAATTCTTTTTTCTTTAACTTTTGATTAAAAGAACAGCACAATTTAACGGACTTGAACAAATGCCTAAAGAGTTCACAATAAAAATGTACCATATCCTCAATTGTAGGAAAATAAAGAGAACACAATTTAAAGGCAACAAAAACCACATTGATGAGAGAGTAGACCATTTGAAATACTGCATCTAAGCAGCTCCAGCGCCCTTGCCCTTCTTCCTTTGGATTTTCTTCATATAGAATTCTAGCTCTTTACCCTCCAATATGTATCTAATAATATATTAAATTGAATAATATTAGACATAACCGCATCAAAATGATAGAAAAAAACCTTATGAGCTTTATGATTCCCACAAACATACCCATCAGCTCTGCCACATTGACCTGGCCGGGAAGAAATGCATGCCAACAATCTACCAGAGCCAAATTGTTCTTCAATGTGAGCATCAAGTGTACGTTCCTTCTGGCGCTTCTCATGCTTCCTTTGCACATGGTTACTCTTCTTAGTTTCCTCGACAGCAACTTCTCCCTCCTACAGTTTATGATGTAGAATCAGTTAGAATACTCAAAACCAACCACAAGAATTACATTGACAAAAGTTGCTTAGTACACAAAAATTACACGCTGAAAGATGGAACAGCAACTCTCACACCACCTGATTAAACGGCAATACTCTTCTATACCAGTTTTGTAACAGGTATGGTTATGGACAAGACCAGAGAATGCTTTCATAGAATTACTGAATATGCAAAGACTACCCTTTCACAAATTGAATGCACTTTTCAAAGCCAAACTAAAAGACAAACAAACATCCCTACTGAAGAAATAAAAGAACAATATTTAAACAAACCCATGCAGGGTTTAAACAGTTGGAACTTAAACTGCAACCAATAATTTTGAGAAGAAAAAGGAATCATTTGAAATCTTCCTACCTCAGTAGCTTCCTTCTTAGCTGCTGTCTTCTTCTTCCTCCCAATATCAACACCATAGTGTTGAAGGTACCATTGCTTAAAGGGAGCAGCATCCACTTGAACAATAGCACTCTTTACGAGGGTCTGTGTCCTGACAAGCTCATTGTTTGAGGCATTATATACCACATCAAGAATACGGGTCTTGCGGGTGACGGCTTCGCTACCCCATGAATAGTTGCCTGTATCCAATCTCAATGCCCTCCACTTCACATTGCCTCCTCTAACACGGATTCTCCTTACAGTCTTGTTGCTAGAGAGCTTAGTATTTGCTGGCTGACGACCAAGTTCATACCTTTCAAAAGCCACCAAAAACATAAAAATTAGCAACTTAGATAAAAGCAAATCAACAAAATACAAACTGAATGAGACTATTCCCAAAAGAATTCAACCCTATGCACTCCCCAACAAACTCAAACAACAGACCTCTCAGTTCCACCTTCAAGAAAGAGGTCAAACATTAGACCCTCCATGATGACCATTGCAACACCCAAGACACGCACATAAACCTTCCATGTATAAACATATACCTGTATCAATTTGGAGTCCAATGTAACCTAAGGTCTATCTAATTACACCACACCCCTGAGAAAGGGCAAGCAACCCTGCCTAACACTATCATTTAGAAATAAATCTCATAAATTAGCTTATACAGCTCCTGAATGAAGACGCTCTTTACAGTTTCTAATAACGAACTGAACTTAAAGCTAACTCCATATTTCTTTTCTATACCCACTCAATCTATAATACCCATGATCAAAAACTTTTGAATGACCTAATACCCAAAACTAAAACAAATCTAACTAATTCAGCATTCAATATCCATAAGAAAGACCAAAAATTCCATCCATCTTATCTCATTTGCATAAAGTTTAAGGAAAGGGTATTCTCATTGTAATTCATTTAGCAGATTAACTTTTAAGAAAACAAGAACAAAAAAGAAACAAAAGAGAACAAATCGAGCAAAAACAAACGAAAATGTAAAAAAAGGAAAAAGGAAATGGGTAGAGAAGTTAAGAAGAAAATACTTTCGCTTCTTCCTCCAAGCCTTCTTCTTGCCACCAGTGGCACGCCTCTTGTGCATGGAATCCCTGGAAATACCTGAGTCAAAGATTAAAAAGAACTCATATTGAGGAGATGATAGTAAAGAGAAAATGAAGGCACAAGTTTTTAGAGTTAGGAAGTAAGAAAAGGAAGGAGGTAAAGATCGAAGTTACCCATGTTGGCTGAGCGGCGCAAAGAACTGTTTCAATTGCTCTCTTTCGTCTTACGCTCACAGCCACTGCACCAGCTAAAACCCTACCTCTGCCCGTTTTATATGCTGCGTTTCCATAAGTTGTAATTAAATGGATTTATTGTTGTGTTCGGTCCGGTCCGGTCCGGTCCTAGTCAATTTTTATTCTTTACAGGCTAAGATTCTACTTCTAGTCAAATTTATGCATGTATCGTATTAAATTATGATTTTCTTAGGCCAAATCACTGATATGGGTAAAAAGATACTGATATTAATTTATTTTAAAAAATTAAATAATGAATTTGAGCTCAATGTTTTAAATAAAAATAATTATTTTGAGAATCTTAATTTGATGATTTATATGAGACAAAATTCCGAGTTTCTTTTTAAGTTTTAGTTAATTAATGAAAAATTTAAAATAGTGAAATGATTTACAATAAAGCATTTGTACTATTGAAGAGAATTCAGTGAAAGCATTGTGAATAAGTAAATAGAACGTATCGGGAAAAGATAAAAAAAAATTTGTAGCAAATTTTGTAACACTAAGCTCAACAAAAGGTAGTATTTTGTAAGGTGGAGAAAAAGTAAGTCTGACTTGAATTAGAATGAGTAAATGTAACACTTCTTACCCGATTCAACAACTAATATATATAGGTGATGTCATGTTAACAATCTTTTTGTTTTTACAATTTTTTTTATAATACATCAATTTCACAACTTAATAAAATATCTTAAAACAATTTTAAACATATGCAAAGCTTTAAACACATTTTTAAAATAATTTGGATCATTTCCTAATTCCAAAACATAAAACTAGGTTTTGGAGCCTAAAATGATTAGAAACACAAGTTGTGCAAGTATAGTAGAGCAAGTCTTGATAGTTGGCTTGCAATTTCTTAACTATTGGCTTGCAAGTACCAATACCAAACCCCTAAGTATCAATACATGGGTGTAGAGGACCTAAAAATTAGTTTGAAAACACTTTATAACATCCCCAAACATCAAGAAATCATACCATTAAGTTCCAATTCATTTTAAAACATTACAAGCACTAATTTGAACACAAATTCATTTTAAAAATATAGTCAAATTAAATCAACGCCATAACTTATCTTGAAAATGTTAAAAGCATGATACATATAATGAAAACTTTTCAAAACTTACAAACTTAATATAAATACACTTAGTATATGTACATAATATTTCAAACTCTTTTAATAGGAATACAAAACTAAATTCTCTAAGTCCTTCAAACCTTACTCAAGAATGTGATCCTTCAAAGACATGATCTCTAGCTTCACAGAAAAAGGTCTTCCACCTACACATTTAAATCACTAGTGCGTTAAGCTCGAAAAACTTAGTGAGTACACTAAAATTTCTTACTTAACCATATATCATATTAATGCCAAGTCATTTTATGAATTATGGAGTTCAAAATTAATTTTGCTACTTACTAATGAGAATTTAGTCCCTTCACTTATTGATTCATTCACTAAGACTTAAGGAATACAATTACTGTTTCAATTAATTAACCACTTAACACACTTAAGGTGATTACCATTTGTTAGTTAGTTACTCACCTATTAAGTATTCACTTAGATTACCAAATCATTAGTTTCATTATTCATACTGTCGAAACCTCTTTTAAAATTGAGAGGGTATTTTGAAAATGGGAGTTGCCACCAACCTTTTTAGGTGTGATTGGATCACCTTATAAAATATTTTGGTCTACGAAATTATGAGAAAACGGGCTCGAGAGTCGGTTACGTGCGAGGAAGGGTTAGCACCCTCGCAACGCCCAAAATTGGTACCAAATTAAATAGTTGTGTCTTAATGTCAAAAACTTGAAAGAATTTAGAAATAAGATCTCTTTTAAAGCCGAAATAATTTGAGTTGAAAATCGAAATTCTTTTGTTCCAAAAGAATGTGAACATCACATCCAGCATGCTTGGACACGATTTCTTAAACTTTTGTAACTAAAATCATCTCGTAATTTGCAAAATCTATTAAAAAGGATACTTTAGATATTTAGACAAACAGGAAATTGCAACCTAGCCTGCTAGGGCACTATTTCCCGTATTCCTAAATAGAAAAGACATTGCCTTGTTTTTAAGATTCCTTCGGATTAAATGAAATATAAAATTTTCTAAAAAAACGATGAGGCATTTTACCTATTACAAAAGATCAATATTAGATTAATTAAACTACATACTTTAACAATTTCATGCAAAATACAAAAAGGCAGAATAGTGAATATATCAATACAAATTAAACATATATAATATTTCATGCGAATATAGTAAAGAAAATGTTAAATAATGACAAAAATCACGTAATACACATTAGTATTTCATGCAAGTATAATCACAGAAAAACAATAACACATAATAATATCTCATGCAAATATAACCTGAAGTAACATAAATAATCAATTTCTATGCAAATATGATAAACAAATAATATATAAAAATAACAAATAATTTATGAAATAAAAATTAACCTACTAAACAATAATAAATAAAAATAAACAAATTTTGAGTATATAAAATATAAGTCAAAGAAATAAAACATAGATGAAGTATAAAAATGGTTAAAACAATAAATGAGAAATGAGAAATTTTTAAAATGATTAATATATAAAACATACTATATGATATGATGACTTAATATATTTATAATAATAATATGTTAAATAGGAACAATATTTTATAACAAATTTAAAAACGTTAGATATTAAACATTATATATTTTATAAATATGCATATATTATTTAATAATAATTTTAAAAGTTTCTTAAAATATACATAATTTATAATAAAAATATAAAAAAATATAAGGAATAATATGGAATAAGATATATAACATATAATAGAATTTATAAAGAAAAAATATATAATAATATAATTAATATAATGAATAAAAATAAGATATATACTATTTATATATAACTAATATTTATAAAAATAAATAATATACACAGTACTTAAAATAAATTAAATATATAAAAAGGATTAAGATCGAATTTAAATTAAAAATCTTGGGTTAATTGCAAATAAATAAAAAAATGGGCTTAATTGAAATGCACTTTAAAAACTGAGGGACTCACTGGGCAATTAGTCCTAATTCCCAAAAACGACGTCGTTCTTCAGAATGGATTTTAATGGCCATTAGGATTAAATTGAAACAAATATAAAAGATTAGGGCCGAATTAAAATAAAAATAAAATAAAATTGTAAAGATTAAAAATGCGGAAGGACCAATTGGGCAATTAGCCCATTTACCAAAAACACGCAGATCCTCCCCGGGTCATGGGTCAACACGCGGATCCTCAGCATTAAAACGACGCTGTTTTGAAGCTTATTGTTTTAAGCTAAACCACATCGTTTTAATAAGACTATATAAGCCAAAATTTAACCTAAAATTTCATTTCCAACCCGATTTTTGAAAAAAAACAGAAAAATTCTCTGAAGGAGAGTTGAGATCTGGCCCTCGAAGCTCTGTCGAGCCTCCGTCCTGGGGCTTGCACGCGCTTACGCGCTTTCGTCAACACAGCCTCTTACGACGGCTGGAAGTTGGAAAGTCTCATTTTTCAAAGGAAATCCGTTGGTAAACTTTTCCTTTTCTTATTTAAGTACTATTTCATACGTTCATAACGAAATATATATATATAAAGTAAAAGATCACCTCTATTTTCCTCGATAGTCTGTTGGTATATTTTGTGTATGTAAACTGCCTGTATTCTATTATATGTGTATCTATCAAAAAAACGTACTTTACATCATTTTGATTTGGGCTTTTATAGCCACTGAAAATAATATTCTACATGTTTGATTTTATTCCCTACCATATTTGTATCTCCTCTGTTGTTCTTCTTTCCTTTTTTGCAGGTACCAGTGTGAAATCCGGCGACGACAGGGTGTTGATTCGTGCGCAGATTAGGGTAATCACGGCGCCGATGGAGGCGTCGATAAGGGGTCACTGAAACGTCGCAAGACGAAGGGCGTAACGTTTGGAGTTTGCGGCGCGAAGCTTCTGGAAACCCTAGGGTTTCCTGTTTTAGTTTAGGGTTTGAGCCTTATTGGGCTTTACTGATTTGGGTTTAATTGTTGGGTTTTAGTATTTGGGCTAAGGGTTTTGGGGTGTAACCGAGCATAGGCTTTGTAAATGGACTGTAAATGGACTTTATTATTTAATGAATTTTTGTTTTTTGTTTTTTATCTATTTATTTTACAGGCCCGGGCAATTTTGGGCTATTACAGCTGCCCCTCTTTGCTTATTACCGTGTAACAGGAATAGAGCAAAGATTATAAAAGGACCAAATTTGCCCGGCCTAGCCAAGTCTCGAAATCTTGATCCTCATCTTCCTCAAAGGTATTCTAATAGCTTCAAACTTGCTTCACTGTAACTCAGGAATGTTCAATCTGCTATCTTCAACCTGCTACCTGCAAAACTCAGGAACGCCAAGCCGAAATCTTTGATCTACTCCTTGCCTAATGCGGAGAGGCCAAATCTATCCTCTTCGATCTGCTCTCTGTCAAAACAGAGATGCCAAATCTGTCATCTTCGATCTGCTCTCTGTCAATACAGAGATGCCAAATCTGTCATCTTCGATCTGCTTTCTGTCAATACAGAGATGCCAAATCTGCTATCTTCGATCTGCTTTCTGTCAATACAGAGATGCCAAATCTGCTATCTTTGATCTGCTCTCTGTCAATACAGAGATGTCAAATCTGTCATCTTCGATCTGCTCTCTGTCAATACAGAGATGTCAAATCTGTCATCTTCGATCTGCTCTCTGTCAATACAGAGATGCCAAATCTATCATCTTCGATCTGCTCTCTGTCAATACAGAGATGCCAAATCTGCTATCTTTGATCTGCTCTCTGACAATACAGAGACGTCAAATCTGTCATCTTCGATCTGCTCTCTGTCAATACAGAGATGCCAAATTTGTCATCTTCGATTTGCTCTCTGTCAATACAGAGATGCCAAATCTGTCATCTTCGATCTGCTCTCTGTCAATACAGAGAAGCCAAATCTGTCATCTTTGATTTGCTCTCTGTCAATACAGAGATGCCAAATCTGCTATCGGTAATCTACATTATCCCTTAAAGGATATAACCTGTAGGATGTGTATATGCTCATGCCTGATGATTAAGATGCCATGCTCGAAGTGAGTCAAATTTTCCTACCTAGAAATATTATGATGCAAAATGTTATGAAAATGACCCCTATTTCGGACGCCCTTTATCCATTCATCCATTCGAGTTTCATCTTAAAGAATTAGTCATGCCCTACTCCTGTGTTTTGAATCCAATTGGTCATGTTGTACCATTCTTCGAATGTTACGACCTGCCGGAGACAATCCTCTCCTAGGATTGAATCATTCGAATTTCGATCATCCTTTTGTCTAAAAAAGAAATTTCCTCGTGTACCTCCGACCTTTACTCATGGGAATTCTTCAAACAATTGTTCTGTTTTAGTTTCTCGTATTATCTAGAGATTTCCGGAGTAATATGCAAATCATCATTTGTAAAAATATCTAGTTCATCAATCATTATTTCAATGCAACACACTTTATGAATAATGGAAGATAAATGATTTAATCTTGAGAATAGTTAGACAAATCATCAAAATACAACAGGAAATTAATCCAAGAATATATCTTTGAGAAGAAAAAGAATCCAAAGATAATAAATAGAACAAAAATTCGATGTCCAATCATATCACAGCTTGGACTTCTGTGTACAAATTCCATGAAGACTATTTTGAGTTTAACATGTGTTTAGAAGATCCAAAGTACTTTGTTGATGCCCCAGTATGTAACACATTCCATTTCTCATTAAATCCGGTATAGCAAAGTCACCGCATGTTTCTCAAATATTTGAGCAGCCCTTTTGGGTTTTTAACTCAAAACCCCTTTGGTCTCAAGGTGCCCTTTGCTGGTTTTCACATTGGCCTCTCCATTTTTCTTTTTTTTTTAGAAGTCTCAAAGCGCCCTTTATGGGTTTTCACTTTGTCTTCCCTTCTCTTTAGACATAATACTTCTTGACTGAGTCTAAATTCACTGGATTGGGTAAACTTTTCCCATCCATTTCTGTCAAAATCAAAGCACAACCAGAGAAAGCTTTCTTCACAACATACGGCCCTTCCCCATTCGGCATCCATTTTCCTTTGAAGTCTTTCTGTATGGGAAGGATATTTTTCAATACAAGGTCCCCTTTGTGGAATTCTCTTGGACGAACCTTCTTGTCATAGGCTCGCATCATTCGCTTCTGATATATCTGACCATGGCAAATAGCTTTTAGCCTATTTTCTTCGATCAAGTTCAATTGGTCATACCGCGATTGAATCCATTCTGCTTCATCTAGCTTTATTTCTAACAAAATTCGAAGAGAAGGTATTTCAACTTCAATGGGTAACACTGCTCCATCCCATAAACCAACAAGAAAGGAGTTGCCCCAGTAGAGGTTCTGATGGACGTTCGGTAGGCTAAGAGTGCAAATGGTAATTTCTCATGCCAATCGCTGTAGGTTTCAGTCATTTTCCCCACTATCTTCTTGATGTTTTTGTTAGCAGCTTACACTGCCCCATTCATCTTTGGGCGATATGGGGATGAATTATGATGTTTAATCTTGAATTGGCTGCAGACTTCCGCAATTGTGCTGTTGTTCAAGTTTAATGCATTGTCTGATATGATCCTCTCAGGCATTCCATACCGACGAATGATCTCTTTTTTCAAGAATCGCCCTACTGCTGACTTGGTGACACTAGCATAAGAAGCCGCCTCAACCCATTTCATGAAGTAGTCAATGACCAAAAAAATGAAACGATGCCCATTCGAAGCTTTTAGCGATATTGGCCTAATGACATCCATGCCCCACATGGAAAAGGGCCATGGAGAGGTCATAACATGTAAGGGTGAAGGTGGTACATGAATCTTGTCTCCATATATCTGGCATTTATGACATTTCTTAGCATAACTGATACAATCTCCTTCCGTAGTAGACCAATAGTATCCAAACCTCATGATTTGTCTTGCCATCGTTAATCCATTAGCATGTGTACCACAAACTCCTTCATGTACTTCTTCCAGGATTTGTTTAGCTTCTACAGCATCAACGCATCTCAAAAGTACCTGATCTTTCCTTCTTTTATAAAGGATATCCCCATCTAGCACATATTCGCAGACTAACCTTCTCAAAGTTCTTTTAACATTCTCAGTTTCCTTCTCAGGATATCTACGGTTTCTCACATACCGTAATATATCTTGATACCAAGGATGGTCATCCTTTTCCTCTTCTTCTATGTTACAGCAATGAGCTGGAACCTCCGAAATACTCATCTGAATTGGTTTCATATCCTCCTGTTTATTTGCTTTAATCATAGAAGCCAATGTCGCCAAAGCGTTCGCCATCTGATTTTCATCCTGTGGAAGATAACTGAAAGTGACGTTATCAAACTCTTCAAATATCTCCAAAACTACCTTTTGATAATTAATCAATTTGGGGTCTCTTGTCTCCCATTCACCCCTAAGCTGGTAAAATTACCAAGGCAGAATCTCCATATACTTCCAAAGTTCTAATTCCCGCTCTTTGGCCGCTCTAATCCCCATGATGCATGCTTCATATTCGGCCATGTTGTTCATACAGTCAAAATCTAATTTACATGTCAATGGATAATGATCACCATTTGGGGATGCCAAGACTGCCCCAATTCTATTGCCTACCGCATTGGATGTGCCGTCAAAGTTTATCTTCCATGGACATTTTTCAATAGTTGCCACATACATCAACTCCTCATTAGGGAAATCAAAGTTTAATGGCTCATAATCTTCTAGAGCTCTGCTCGCTAGAAATTCTGCTATCGCGCTCCCTTTTATAGCCTTTTGACTTACATAGACTATGTCAAATTCTGAAAGCAGTACCTGCCATCTTGCCATTCTTCCATTTAGGGCTGTTGACTCCATCATGTACTTTAATGGATCAAGTTTTGAAATTAGCCAAGTTGTATGATATAACATATATTGCCTCAACCTTCGAGTCATCCAGATTAAAGCACAACACAATTTCTCAATTGGTGAATATCTCATCTCACACTCTGTGAATTTCTTGCTGAGGTAATATATCGCCTTATCTTTTCTTCCTGACTCGTCATGTTGGCCAAGCACACATCCCATAGAATTACTAAACACTGATAAGTATAGAATTAATGGTCTATTTGGACTAGGCGGAGATAACACTAAAGCGTTTAACAAGTATTGCTTAACCTTATCAAAAGCATTCTGGCATTTCTCGTCCCAAGTACCTTGGTTGTGTTTTCTAAGGAGGCGAAATATAGGATCACATTTCTCGGTTAATAGTGAAATAAACCGAGCTATATAATTCAATCTTCCAAGAAAACCCCAAACTTCTTTCTGAGTACGTGGTGGAGGCAATTCTCGTATGGCTCTTACCTTGTCTGACTCAACTTCAATTCCTTTTTTACTGACCACAAAACCTAATAACTTTCCCGACCTAGCTCCGAAGATGCACTTTGCCGGATTAAGCTTCAACTGAAATTTCCTTAATCTCAGGAACAACTTCCTCAAAACTTCAATATGTTCCTTCTCTGTTCGAGATTTAGCAATCATGTCATCAACATACACCTCAATCTCCTTATGCATCATATCGTGAAATAAAGTCACCATAGCCCTTTGGTATGTTGCCCCTACATTCTTCAACCCAAAGGGCATTACCTTGTAACAAAAGGTGCCCCACAATGTTATGAAGGTGGTTTTATCCATGTCTTTAGAATGCATCTTTATCTGATTGTACCCCGAGAAACCATCCATAAAGGAGAACAACAAATATCCCACTGTATTATCCACCAAAGTGTCGATGTGCGATAAAGGAAAGTTGTCATTTGGGCTGGCTTTATTCAGATCTCTATAATCAACACACATTCGTACCTTCCCATCCTTCTTAGGGACAGACACAATGTTGGCCACCCATTCTGAATACTTAACCTCTTGTAAGAATCCAACATCAAACTGTTTTTTGACTTCATCTTTTATTTTCAACACAATATCAGGCCTCATCCTTCGCAATTTTTGTTGGACTGGCTTGCAATCTTGTCTTATAGAGAGACGATATACCACGATATCAGTATTCAAACCCGGTATATCCTCATATGACTATGCAAAGATATCTTTGAATTCTCGTAGTAGCTCAACAAGACATTGTCTTGTTTCCTTAGCAATATGTATGCTAATTTTCACCTCCTTCCCTTCTTCCAAGGCTACATTCTCTATTGCCTCTTTCTCACAGGGTAGGATTTGTTTCTCCTCTTGTTTCACCATTATCAACAGATCTGGAGACATATCACAATCCCTGTCATCTTCAAAATCCTAAAGTTCTTCTAAACACATGTCTTGCTTAAAAGAGAATCTAGGATTCGTAGTATCAGTGCTCATGTCATTGATATCTAGGGGCCTGCAGCGTACGAAAGAATGTACAAAGAATGAATGAATTTATTTATGTTGTGAATGAATGGAAAATATTTGAAAGAATTTAAGTGTCAAAAGAATATTGAACGATATAAAAGAATATTCACTTGAATCGATAACCAAAGTTGCGTTTTATTGAAATGTAAATATCCGAACATGAGCCTATTTTACAAATGAAATCTTATTACCCCTAGGCTTTAGAGTAATAAAAGTGTTCTGAAAATTACTCTGAAGAATCTTTAAAAACTACAGGAAGTTCTTCTGAAACTTAATTGTTTAAAGAGCTTCCCAGTTCGTAAGGGCGAATGCCCTCAAGGTTTCCTCGTTCAGACTCTTCATTATACACAGCATTAATATGATAACCTCCTTTTTCGAGCAATCCTCTCTCAGGGTGAATGATCCCTCCTGATATAAAGGTTTGAGATATATGGGGGAATGTCATCAGTTCCCACTCTACCTCTCTTCCATCTAAACGCGCCCTTCTTCTCTCTTGGCGCTTCTCTATTTCTTTCCTCCTCTGCTTGTAATCTGGCCTGAAACCCAAGCCAAAACGGTCTCTCTTCTTCTTTAGCTCAGGACCTTGAATCCCTCATTGGAGATATCTTCCCAATCCTTTTCCTGGCAAGGCTCCTTTCCCCACTGTCATCTGCAAACTCATTCTTGTGGTTCTGGATATCCTGGGCACCGGCACCTCATTCCCCTCTGAGATGAATGTTGCATTGACGAATTCTAATGAACGAAAAGAGCATTCAGTGGCCTCCCTATTTGCTTTCACATAAGGTGCATCACTGGTAACTGTCGCTATAATGTCTTCCTTCGCATTTATGGTGACCAGCCGTCCATCGGCTACTAACTTCAATTTTTGGTGTAAAAATAAGGGCACCGCTCCTGCCGAATGTATCCAAGGTCTCCCTAAGAGGAAATTGTAAGAGGGCTTGATGTCCACTACTAAAAAGTCCACCTCATACGTGTTTGGCCCAATCATCAAAGGAATATCAATTCTTCCCATGACCTTTCTCTCCGTGCTATCAAATGCTCTCACTACATTATGGCATGTTTTCATGTGAGAACTGTCAATGGGTAATCTGTTCAATGTGGAAAGCAGCATGACATTTAAGGCTGACCCATTATCAATAAGCACACTCGGCAATGTATATCATTTGCAACGAGTGGTAATGTGCAAAGCCTTAGCTGATCCCATACCTCTAGGTGGAATTTCATCGTCGTTGAAATAAATAAAATTGTCAGCACTTATGTTACTAACCAATCGATCCAACTTGTTGATAGATATATCATTAGTAACATAAGTCTCGTTGAGCACATTCATTAATGCCTCACGATGTACCTCTGAACTCAGAAGCAAAGCCAATACTAATATACGAGCTGGTTGTTTGCACAATTGCTTAACTATGCTGTACTCACTGTGTTTCAAGAATTTTAGAAATTCTCTGGCTTCTTCTTCCTTCACTGGCTCATTAACCAATATTTCAGTCCCCTTTTCTTTGTCAAAAGCTTTTGCTTTTACGGGCTCAACTCTAACGCCTTCTGCATCATAACGCTTTCCACTTCGTGTATAAGAACCCTCACTTTGAGCCTCCTTAGAAGCACTAGCTATATTCTCTTTCTCCGGCATTGTCACATTGCAGTTATAATTCCAAGGCACCCTCTTGTTATCCTTATAAGGAAAGGAAGCAGGTTTATGAATAATGACTTTCGGTACCATTGGTACTTCAACTTCATTATTTCTTGGTTAATGATCCTTGGCCAATTTTGATTCTTCGGTCCATCTTCTAATGTACATATACATCCCTTGTATGAGCCAGCTTCATAAAATTCCAGCTCCTTGTTATCCTTAAGGCTTTGTACCAAGGCCTTAAACTCGTCACACTCCTGGATCTCGTGCCCTTCTTTAGCATGGAACTCGCAGTAGTTCCTCATTCCTTTATTCCTTTCTTTAGAGATTATCATCTCTCTGTTCACCATTTCCTCCCAAAATTGTTTTTATCGGCGTTCTCAGCTTGATCACATCCTCTTTGATCTTTCTCATGTCAGTGTTCCCAATTGCATTTACCCCTTGATCACCATGATTTGGCAACGCGTTCTCTGTACTAGGGGTGTCATCAACTTTTACGACCCCCATCTTGATTAGTATTTCCACTGCCTTTTTAAAACCAGTGCAATTTTCAATTGAATGCCCCGATATTCCCATATGGTATTCACATTTGGCGTTTGCATCATACCATTTGGGATATGGGGGTTGTAACAGTTTCAAATGAAAAGGAGCTATTGCATGCACATTGAATAAACTTTGATAAAGCTCCCGATACGTCACTAGGATAGGCGTAAATGAGACCTTTTCAGAATTTTGTCTCAAACCAGATCCCTGTTTTTGAGAATCTTGTTGCCCATCTGTAGTTACTCTGGGCTGACTAACCGTAACTGCTTTTGGATTATAACTACTCGTATTGTTCACCTCATTATCTTTCCTCCGTGGGGTCGATCTTTTGGCAATTTCCCCCTCTATCTTGCCACCCCTTATGGTATTCTCAATCATTTCTACTACCATAACTATATCAGCAAAACTCTTGGTGGTACTTCCAATCATGTGAGTAATGAATGGGGCCTTCAAAGTGTTGATAAACAACATGGTAGTTTCTTTCTCCAAGAGCTGTGGTTGAACTTGCATGGCAACCTCCCTCCACCTCTGTGCATATTGCCTAAAGCTCTCATTAGGCTTCTTTTCCATATTTTGCAAAGTGATCCTATCAGGAGTCATGTCAGTCACGTGATTATATTGCTGCATAAAGGCTTGCGCTAAGTCTCTCCAAGAACCGATCCTTGCGTGACTTAGTTAATTATACCACCTAGCCCCTGCCCCAACCAAACTATCTTGAAAACAATGGATCAATAATTGATCATTGTTTACATAGCCAGTCATCCGTCTATAGAACATGGTGATATGGGCTTCAAGGCAAGTAGTCCCATTGTACTTCTCCAATTCCGGCATTTTGAACTTGTGGGGAAGTACCAAATCTGGGACCACACTCAAGTCCTTAGGATCAATTCCCTGACGATTATCAGCATTTTCTAGTACCTTAAATTTTTCCTGTAACCATCTGCAACGTTCCTCTAATTGCCTTAATGATTTGAGTCTCATCTCTTCCTTCTTCGCTACATCTAAATCAGGGATGACTGGATTGGCAGGGTTATCTCCTGGGTTAAATCCCGAACCAGTTTGAAAATTTATGGGTATTCCAACGTCAACTTGCCCATGTTGAGATCTTATTGTGATGGACGGCCTTCGGGGATACGCCTCAGGTTGAGTTTGTGCATGGGGTGGAGTAAAACCCGAAGGATGGTCCTCATTATCCTCTTCAGTGATAGTCATAGGGGCTTTTCCTTTATCTATTGCCCCTTTTAGTAACTGAGCCATTTTAGCCATCATATTCCTTTGGGCTTCAAACATTTGATCTTTCATCTCCTGTTGAATTTTCACCAAATTTTCTTGTAACTGCTCTTTCATTTCTTTCTGGATCTACTCAAGTCTTTTATCCATATTCTTTGTCTTAGTGCGTGTACCGTAAGGATGTGTTGCTTCCAAATTTTTTTTTCTCACTCTCTTTTTCTCCTTAATAATTTTAACTTAATTAGGGTCTTTCTATAAATTTGAATGCATATGATACAATGAGATGCAAATGCAAGAATGTAAAAAGATATCGATTCTAATTCAGTTTCTTTTAGAAAACGTTATTTAAGAAACAAAAATCTTTACACAAAACGGATTATAAATACGCCTTTGCCCTCAGGCCCAAAGTTTTAACCCTATCCAATAACAAAGCTAACTCTAGACCTCTATCTGACACTAACTCATACTTTGTACTAAATACATTAGCTTGCACTGGCAAGTCTTGCAAATGATCAGCAACCTCTTGAATCTGTACTATAGCTTCTCCCATGAGGTAGTCCCTATCTCTGACTTGATCCTGAAAATGGTGAAGCTCTCCCTTCCAATGTTCTTCTCTTGCCTCTAGCTGCTCAATCCGTAGCTCACAGTCCTATAGTGCTGCTTCCAGCCCTCCAATACTGTGCTTCATTTCCTCGATCTTATCCAGGCTTACCTTTAACTCGATCGCAGAGTTACGACTTCGGTAATGATGAAGAGATCGTCCAAGCTCAGTCACCTTAGCTTTTAATCCTTGATTCTCCTTCTCTAAGGCCTGATTATGCGCTTGCATCTTTTGGAACATCTTCTCCCAATATTCGAATTTGGCTCTTTCTTCTTGAACCTCTTGTTGCCACTGCTCTGAAGACTTCCCCAATCTAGCTCTCTTCAATGATAGCTGTGTCTTCTTATACTACATCTTCAAGTCATCTCGGTCTTCCTCAATCTTCCTCTTTTCTCTCCTTACTTTTTCGACCTCGATTTTTTGAATGTCGACGTCTAAGCTTAGGTACATCTTTTCCTCATCGAGCCTCTCTATCTTTCTTCCAAGCTCCAAACTCTTCCTTTCAAACTTTTGCTTTATGACCTCTAACTCTGATGGAATCACTCGTAAATTCTCCTCCATTGATCGAGCAGCTTCTAAACTTGGTCTAGGGATGTTATCGTTGACCCTCTTACTAAAGCACCCTTTGTATTCGAAAGTTTTCATCGGTCTTTTAGTCAGAATCTTCAATAGCAGACCTTCTTCCAAGCCTTGGAAATTTCTCGCATCTTCTTCTTATAATGATCCGTTTTATATGAGAAGTCACTTTGAGCTAGCCCTTGTATTGCCGGTATAAACTGCTCTGCCTTGTATTACCTTAGGACAAGTAATGGTGCATAACCAACAACCCCCTAAATTCCAAGAAGAGCTACCCAATCAAAGTTCCCACAACGATAAAGGATTTCACTAGGAGTCATCCAAGGGGCTTTCCATATAACATCTTCTTCTCGGAGGTTCTGAAGTATTTCTATCCACCTTTCCTCTATAATGTCATCCGTTCTCGGTGTAGCTGCTGCATCCTTTAGCAAAGAATAGTCTTTAAAGAACACTCGAAAGGAACCTTATCAACCTTCTAAAAGTGACTGTGGAACCAAACTAACAACAACTGTGCACATCCAATAATCTACCTTCCCCGACTCTTCGACATACATTCAAGGATTTAAATGTTTCTGCTAGGATCACAGGCACAGGTGTATTCTACTTACCTAATCGATCGAATAAATCCGCGACTGCTTCATCTACGTGTCCCATAGCCTTTGGGAAAATCACCAAACCATAAATACTTAAGGCCAAGACATCAACCCTCATCTTCACATCTGGGTGTGCCAATATTAAATCCTTCAAACTTGCCCACGGAATGTATTTACCATTACCTTTTTGTTGGATTCGAGCTGCGGCCCACTGTTCACTCATCCCTGTGATCATCATCAATTTCTTTATGAAAGTCAGGAGATTAGCAGCCCTGACATAAGCTTTATTACCTTGAATTTTCGGACAAAGAAGCAAAGTTGTATACTCCTCCAAAGTTGGCACTAAGTCTACCTCTCCAAATGTAAAACAACTATAAGCAGGGTTCCAAAATTGTACAATAGCTCGAAATAAAAGCTTATCCACCTTGATGTCCAACAAATAGGGAAGATCTCCATAAGTCTGATAGAAAAGTTGCTTAGCCTCATCATCCCATTGGGCCCAAATGTCTCTCAACTCCTGAAACTCATTCTGTGTTGAATTAATACGAGTGAAGTCTCATAACTCTGATGTATACCCTTCAGTGACACTATCTCCCTTCTCTAACTGGATTTTCTTTGACCACGCACAAATAGAAGCGTTGTCCTCCACTTTATCAAGATATTCGTTCCTCATTACAAAACTTTCTAACCCAGAAATCGAACCGTGAATCGATACCTTTAAATGTTGAATTACATGCAATGGTAGCCAAAATAAAATAAGTTAGTATCGTATAAAAGTATAACAAACAAGAACTTATAAGGGTAGCTTACTAAAGGTTATCACTATACTCCCTAGGGTAAGCGCTTGAAGTTCACTATATGAGTTTTAGTTCTAAAGCAAGGGTACCTGAACTAGCAGATTCCTCGGTCCTCACCCATTATAGGCTTATACGGACCAAGTTCGGTTCAGGGGGACACATTTCCCTATGGCCATACGGAGATGAAAATCTCATGAAGACATAGGTACGGATGTATCCCGAAAGTAATCCACTAGCCCATACGGAGGTGAAAACCTCATGAAAGCGTAGCTTCTCACTCTCACTTAAAGGTGCGACCACAGCGGTCATGCAAATGCAATGTGTGTGAGAACAAAATAACAAACATATGCAACAAACACATGTAAAAAGATCAATATGTTAAAATTTTTCCAAACTTCCGACATTAAGACAAAAAATAATCAATTTCTTGGCTTGACTCTCTTATTGTCTCCAGCGGAGTCGCCAAGCTGTCCAAACCTCTTTTCAAATTGAGAGGGTATTTTGAAAACGGGAGTCGCCACCAACCTTTTTAGGTGTGAATGGATCACCTTATAACATAGTTTGGTCTACGAAATTATGAGAAAACGGGCTCGGGAGTCGGTTACGTGCGAGGAAGGGTTAGCACCCTCGCAACGCCCCAAAATTGGTACCAAATTAAATAGTTGTGTCTTAATGTCAAAAACTTGAAAGAATTTAGAAATAAGATCTCTTTTAAAGCCGAAATAAATTGAGTTGAAAATCGAAATTCTTTCGTTCCAAAAGAATGTGAACATCACATCCAGCATGATTGGACACGATATTCTTAAACTTTTGTAACTAAAATCATCTCGTAACTTACAAAATCTATTAAAAAGGATACTTTAGATATTTAGACAAACGGAAAATCGCAACCCAGCATGTTAGGGCACTATTTCCCGAATTCCTAAATACAAAAGACATTGCCTTGTTTTTAAGATTCCTTCGAATTAAATGAAATATAAAATTTTCTAAAAAAACGATGAGGCATTTTACCTATTACAAAAGATCAATATTAGATTAATTAAACTACATACTTTAACAATTTCATGAAAAATACAAAATGACTGAATAGTGAATATATCAATACAAATTAAACATATATAATAATATTTCATGCGAATATAGTATAGAAAATGTTAAATAATGACAAAAATCACGTAATACACATTAGTATTTCATGCAAGTATAATCACAGAAAAATAATGAGCATAATATAGATTTCATAACACATACATAATAATATCTCATAATAATTTCTATGCAAATATGATAAACAAATAATATATAAAAATAACAAATAATTTATGAAATAAAAATTAACCTACTAAACAATAATAAATAAAAATAAACAAATTTTGAGTATATAAAATATAAGTCAAAGAAATAAAACATAGATGAACTATAAAAATGGTTAAAATAATAAATGAGAAATGAGAAATTTTTAAAATGATTAATATATAAAACATACTATATGATATGATTACTTAATATATTTATAATAATAATATGTTAAATAGGAACAAGATTTTATAACAAATTTAAAAACGTTAGATATTAAACATTATATATTTTATAAATATGCATATATTATTTAATAATAATTTTAAAGGTTTCTTAAAATATACATAATTTATAATAAAAATATAAAAAAATATAAGGAATAATATGCAATAAGATATATAACATATAATAGAATTTATAAAGAAAAAATATATAATAATATAATTAATATAATGAATAAAAATAAGATATATACTATTTATATATAACTAATATTTATAAAAATAAATAATATACACAGTATTTAAAATAAATTAAATATATAAAAAGGATTAAGATCGAATTTAAATTAAAAATCTTGGGTTAATTGCAAATAAATAAAAAAAGGGCTTAATTGAAATGCACTTTAAAAACTGAGGGACTCACTAGGCAATTAGCCCTAATTCCCCAAAACTACGTCGTTCTTCAGAATGGATTTTAATGGCCATTAGGATTAAATTGAATCAAATATAAAAGATTAGGGCCGAATTAAAATAAAAATAAAATGAAATTGTAAAGATTAAAAATGCGGAAGGACCAATTGGGAATTAGCCCATTTACCAAAAACACGCAGATCCTCCCCCGGGTCATGGGTCAACACGCGGATCCTCAGCATTAAAACGATGCTGTTTTGAAGCTTATTGTTTTAAGCTAAACGACATAGTTTTAATAAGGCTATATAAGCCAAATTTTAACCTAAAATTTCATTTCTAACCCGATTTTTGAAAAAAAACAGAAAAATTCTCTGAAGGAGAGTTGAGATCTGGCCCTCGGAGCTCTGTCGAGCCTTTTCCTTTCCTTTATCGGATTTAGTTCCCCTTTGCTCTTGAGCTTAATTTAACAAATAAATTGATTTAATCATTTTGAACATCAAAGAGAAATTTAAGGTACTTAGCCCATATATATTAGGCATTAGAGTCATATATGTATGAAATCATGAATCAAATTCAACATATTAGCCAATATTCTCCTTTAGCCGATTTTCTAAGTCAAGATAAAGCCATCAATATGCTTACCTATAGCCGAACGTACAACATCAATCTATGTATTCATTCATGTGGCCGAATATGCATGTCTATGTTGAGGCCGATTATATACTTAATACATTCTACAAATATTGTTACTTGTATTGACTAAATACCATTTTGTTTCAAGTTCAAAACTCGGCTAATACACATATATACACTAGTAATCAAATACTAACATTTGCACTTCACCTTAATAGCTAGCTTAGCAAACCTTAATTTAACATATAATTGTTCATAACACAATTAAAGCATCCTCTCCATTCCATCAATTCAAAACACATACATTACTCAACAATATTCAAAATCATATTCGGCCTTAGTACACACTTGTTAGCCGATTTTTCTCCATTTAGCAACTAATGCACATATGTGCTCATTTGTTAGACTCTACTTCACCTAACTACCATTTCTCATCCAAATAACATGAACAACAACCATTTCTTGAACATTATCTCATGACCGATTACTCATGTTACCAACAAGATCCAAAATTTGGACATGGGCTAACTAAGGGACTTAGTAACTAGCTTAATACATTCAACAATTTCAAAAGCTACCATGAATTACATACCTTATTCAAGACTAGAAGGAGTGGCCGAATATTTGCTTCCCCTTCCCCTTTCTTCTTAGCATTTTCGGCCAAGGATGTTAAAAGATGAACACTTTTTTTTTCTTTTCTTTGTTTTATTCACTTAATTAGTTTAACACCCCTTTTTCTTTATTTTTTTTATAATTTATGCCATTAATACATTATTTTATTGTTATTACCCATCACATTTTGTCTATCCTCATTGTCATGGCCGGCCACTACTATCAAAGTGGGGCAATTGACATGCAAGTCCACCCTTTTGATTACATGTACTAATAGATCCTTATAGATTAACCTATCACATTTCAAAAGTGTCACACATAAGTCCTATTAACTAAATTCACATGCAATTAATTAAATCGAAGCTTAAAACTTTCACACACTCATATTCACATATTTTAGACAATAAATATTATACTCAAATACTTCGGTGACTCGGTTTAGCGGCCCCGAAACCACTTTCCGACTAGGGTCAATTTAGGGCTGTCACAAAAATTCACATTCAGGTTTCCTAATTCAAATAACATTTAATACAAAGTTTACTTCCTTAAGCCATTGTCTCTCAATATGTTGACATTTAAGCTCAACTCATGGCCATTACCTCATTATGTAAGTCATATTTCTTATTACCCATTTCTTTTTTGGAGTTATACGCATTCATAAGTTTTTCTCTCCAATTAAGTATTATGTCTTATAGTTTAACTTAATGTCAAACACATAATCATTTAGCTTGTTGGAAAAATACAGTTTAGAAAACATTTTTAAAACACAATGAAATTTTTAATTTTTTTTCTAAATTTGAACATTTTTTATATTTATAGCAATAAAACCTTTTACTCGAATTATACTTGTGTGTTTTGAATAGGTGGAATAGGTTGTTCTCAGGTTTCAAGTTGTAATATCCCTGAAACCCCATTGGTCATAAACAACATAATTTTGGAAAATATACATGTTAAAATTTTTTAAAGGAATAAAAAAGGAATTATTAGTGATAGAAGAGAAAGTGGAGGGATACTAGAGAAAACTTAAAAGACTTGTGTGTTAAGAGAAATAAATATGAGGTAACGATTAAATAGTAAGAAAGTGAAAAGTATTGAGGAAAAAGTGAAAAAAAAAGTATACAAGAATTAAATTGAAATAAATGAAAAAAAGGAAGGATTAAAAGTGTAATTATACCCAAGTGTGTCATGAATTATGTATAGAATTGTGAAGAAAGTACAAAGCTAAAATGATCATTTCATAAATAGATAATTATGATAAATATATCATAATTGTTAGAAGTTTTTCCACCATTGGATTGGTTGAAAATTGAGAAAAAGTATGAGTTGTTGGATGGAAATGATGTTGCAAATTTTATATTATACTAGCGTGTTTACTATTTATATAATTATATGGAATATAATATATTTGTCATATTTTGAATATATTACATGCATAAATTTTACGAATAATATTAAAATTTAAATATTATAAAAAAACTATTTTACATGGTATGATCATGTGTTAATTAAAATATGTTTTATTTTTATTAATATTGTAATAAAAATATAAACATATATTAAACAAAATAATTTTAAAAAAAATATAATATTCTTTATTTTCATGTAAAATTTCTGAAACACTAAAATTTAAATAGTATTAAGTGATTGTTTGTACTAAAAAAATGTATAAGTTACAAAATAAGTAAATTTATGTAAGGGTTTTCATCAAACTATATTAGAAACTATTTTATCTTAACAAAACAATGCTTAAATAAATTCAAACTATAGAGAATTGAGCAAATGGAGTAGTTTAAGATTGAATTCAAGTTGTTTGACTTGAGAAAAAAAGATTTAAATGTGACCTAAAAAGAAGAAATAAACAAATTTAAAAATTAAAGAAAACGGAAACATTAAAGGAAGAAATTTAAGAAATAAGAATAAATATTAAAAATAATAAATAAATAAATTAACAAAATTTAAAAGTGGAAGATGAATCGAATAAACCAATGGATGTGATAGATAAATAAGTGTTCAATTGTACCGTTTGAGATATAAACCCCAACAAATTTAATTAATGACTCTAATTAACCCTCCAAGAAATAATTAATAGCTTGGTTGTATTGATTTAATAAATTTTACCCATTCTATGCATGTATCATTCCTTGTTCCCTCGAAAAGATTCATCCTCACATATTGTCTTTAATCGAATCTTGATTTGATTTGCTTGGCCTTTGATCTTTTTGTTGGGCCTTGAGATAGTGTAAATTTATCACATCCATGGGTCATAAATTGGACCTTGAGACTCGCATCACTATATAAAATATAAAATTTAGACACTATAATGTTAAAATAATTCAAACAACCATTATCCTTTTTAATAAATTTTTTAAAAATAATGTATGAGAAAAAACTTAAATAATGTATGAGAAAAAATTTACTTTATTAATATTTAAATAAATATAATTTATTATATTTAAAAAAATATTTGTATTCATTCGTATGTAATTTTTTTAAAAAATGATAAATATTAAAACAATTATTTAGTTCATAAAAATGTGATATTAGAAATTAAAAGTGGAAATTAATTGTTCAAAAAATGGAAACTAAATAAGATTAAATTCCTTCTCCTAAGTAATATAAAACTTATAGGGACTAACATAGTTAATAATATTAATATATTTCTAAAATTAGATAATATTTTAAATTATGGAGACAAAATGAGAAAATTGGAAAGGTGAAAGCCCTTTATAAAATAAATTAAGAACATTGAGGGGTTTCTGTTGCAAATAACCCCTCCGCATTTCTTATATATAAAGGGCATTTTCTTTCTTTTTTTTAGTGTGTAATGAAATAGGTAGTTGGAAATAAAAAGGGTAAACTATACAAATAGTCACCCAATTATACTCGCGTTTTTGTTTTGATCATTCAATTTTAAAAATTTTCAATCTAGGCACTAATATTTGAATTTGTTCATGTTTTGGTCACTCGTTGTTAAATTGATAACGAAAAACCTTTTTTCAAGTGGTATAATAACACATTTAGTCCTCAATACTTACATATCCTATAAATTTGATCTTAATTCTAAATAATTCAATAAAGTTAATCCTTCACATTTATAACTTTTATATATTTGATTCTTAAATTTCCTAACCAAAGCTTTTTTTAAGGTTTTACAAATTTATAGAAGTGGATTGCTTCTATTTTAGACTCATTTAGACTTAGGCCTTAAATACATATTTTCCATTTCATATTAAGTGGTCGTTAGCCCTCATATGTTTCAAGGTTTTCCACTCCGCATGTAGGCAATATAAGTGCTTTGTATATACATACACATTTTCACATTTCTTTAGGCTTTATACTTATGTCTATTTTCATGTAATGGTCCCAAATAGAGAGACGTCACAATTTCATTTATTCCTTACCTCTTGTATAATAAATTTCTATGTTTTAACATGTTGTCGACTCTATCGACAATTTTGCAAAATTAACACATATTTACCAAGATGCCACATTTAAGAATTTTCTTATAGTAATACTATATTGGACCAATTTACACATATTTCAAATCTCTTTACAGAGTTATTCATGGAAACCAAGTTCACATGTGACATTGTTTGTTAATTAGTACTTTATAACCAAGGCTTTTTAACCACATAATGCCAACACTAAAATCATAAAAGCTTACTCTCATATATTCACATCTAACATTTATGCATAATCCACAATTTAGTCAATTTCCTTAACATGTTATCATAGGTAGCTAAGAGTATTCAAGGGCACTTACCTTAATAGATGCTCTACAACATTTGATCATGCCTCCATAAGCTTTAATCCTTCACCAATCAAGCTTGTAATTTGTTAAATCACTATTCCCTCATTTTCCATACGTAAAAATTTAAAAAAAATGTAAAATATAATCTTTTCATGCTTTCTCAAAGCAACCTATTGTTGGAAAAATCGATTAAAAAATAGTTTTTACAATTATAGAGAACGTTTAAAATTTTTTCAAAATTGAGCCCTTTTGTGATATTTATAGTAATAAACCCTAAATCAGAGTTATACTTGTGCATTGTGCGAGATGGACTCAATTTGATTGTACCTATTAACCAAATAAACTTATCTGATATGTAACACCCCTTACCCGTACCTGAGGCCGGGATAGGGTACGAGGCACTACCGAACTTAAACATACACATACATGTAAAACTAGGCCACAAAATTTCAACCAATTTAAAAACATTCAAACACATGCATATCGTCCCTTATACGGGCCTATGAGGCCCAAAACATATATCAGGGGTGGTTCGGGACTAAACCGAGAACTTACGAACTCTTTACAACACTTAGAAAATTTTCTAGATTTGGAGAGTCACACGCCTGTGTGGGTAGGCCTTGTAGCCACACACGCCTATGTGGCTTGGGACACACCCGTGTCCTCAGCCTGCGTAACTCTCTGTTTATGACGTTAGCAATGAAATGGGGTCACATGGCCAAGTCACACGCCCGTGTTCCCCACATGGCTAAGACACACGGCCGTGTCTCTGTCCGTGTGGCCAACACTTAGGAGATTTTCAAAGCGTTGGTCAACCTTAATCCTTCACACACTTATACAACATCAAAGGCATATAACATGATATCCAATTAAAGATTAAACATCCTCAATTAATTTACAAACATAACATTTGCATGTCATCATACTTATGTTTCTCATACTCATTTTATATCAAGTCTAGACATACCAAAACATATTCATTTGGCCTTGTCATCTTCATTAACATCATTAACTTATTCTAAATTTACACTTTTATACTAAGATTTTGGTCACATCTCTTGATCAAAGTTCATCCATCAAATATACATACCATATCATACATCCATCGATATCAAGCCATCACAACATGCACATTATCAAGACATTAGAACAGTCAAGCAAAATCAATTAGGTTTACAACCCAATGATCAAATATAAGCCCTATCTCATGGATCTATACAAATGAATCATTATAAGCCAGCTCAATTGGCCAAATCATGAAACACATATCATAAAGTACTAAGTCTGTATACATGCCACTCATTTGAAAATGCTTAAGATTTATTAATACCCCTGCCTCCGACGATCTCCAACCTCGAGCTAACCTAACAACACTAAAAGAAATGAGAAAGAGAGGGGTAAGCTTTATAGCTTAGTAAGTCCATATGAAAATAATAAACAATTTATTAACATGCTTCTACCAATTCTCACATCATGGTCTTAAGGTAAAACAATCATAATTGCACTTTTTACTTATGTTCATGTCAGGTTGTTTACTTGTGTCATAGTCACTAAATTATTAATATCTTGAGCTAAAGAATTCTAAATTAAGATCCGTTAAAAGCATTTGAAACCATATATCTTCATACCATAAAATTTATAGAATTTATGGATTAGCCAATAAGTACAGTTTATTCTTCCAAGTTACCCTTGTTCTACTATTTTCCAGCTTCGACCTTCCTTTACTAAAACTTAATTATCTCATAGTGCGAAATTCGGATAATGTTCCTATCTATTTATCTTGAAAATAGACTCATTAAGAATTTAGTCATATGAATTCTAACCCATAATTATTCTTTTAAAATTTTTAGTAATTTTCCAAAGTTAAAATAGGGGAGCACGAAATCACTCTAACCCTGCCTCACAAAAATTCAAATATCTCATAATATGAAATTTTTTTTTGCTTACACCGTTTTCTTTATATGAAATTAAACTCAATAAGCTTTAATTTCATATCTTATTCAGTCTATAATTCAATTTTCACAATTTTTGGTTGATTTTCAAAGTTGGACTACTGCTGCTGTCCAAAGCTATTTTAGTGCAATATGATGATAACTATCATAAGTTCATTCTCGACTAATCATGAACTTACCATTTCATGGATTCCATGTTCAATTACACAAAAACATAATAACATAACCATAAAGATTATTCTTCATTCAAGCCTTTTTGCATACTTATCATATGTTCATATATATACATATACATAAACTTTCTCACCATAAGTCATTCTTCATCAAAACATTGCTAATGAGTTTAGTATACTAACTAGTACTCACTCGTAGTATATCACATAACCATATCTTCTTTAACATGCCCTCCTTGGGCCTTTCATCACATTATCCATTGCATTACTCGTTGAACACTCGAAATACTATTGGATACGTGGAAACTTGCACATAAGTGCCACATAAGCATACATAGCCAAGCTACCTCATAACATGTAATGCTCGCAATGGAGCTACTCATGGGCTTGCTCATATAAGCTATCAATAAAGGTGTAACTACACAGGCTACTCACAAAAGTTGTCAGGTATCTGACCACTGAAGGATTACCTAGCCACTGGTAGGACACACAAGACCATTGCCCGAAACTCAATCACATGTATCACATCCATTATGAACTCGGACCACTCAACGAGCTCAGATGCCACATATATCACAAACCTGGACCACTCAAAGAATTCGAACTTCTTAATTCCTAGTGACATGTCACTTGTATCATAAACTATTCCGAAGGTTCAAACGGGGTTTTTCTCACTTGCACATTGCACCTCTATTGCACTTGCTCATGGCGTCGTGGATAGCGGCCATAATATCATTCATGCTTACAATAGTACCAATTGCCCATTCATATCATAATAAGGCATAACTCAAATAGCAAAGAAGCTTTTAAGAATTTACATAACATATATCACTTGTCATGCATAATCATTTTCTTGCATTTCATGTAATATTCTTCCAATCATATTTCCACATCATAAGCACCATTCCGTCAACTTTTCCAATGTATTAAATCATATAATATATGCAATAATAGCAAGGAATATAATTCAAACATAACATTGCATTATTATTATCATACGAACTTACCTCGAATTCGAGCATGGCTAATTATTTCATTTTAGTCAACAATCTCGTAATTTCTCGATTTAAGCCCGAATCTCAGTTTTCTTGATCTAACATATCAAATATAGCTTATTTAGGACTCACATTATTCATATAGACCCAAAAATCATATTATGGCAAAAATACCTTTGCCCTTAAACTTTGTCATATTTACACTTTTGCCCCAAGGCTCGTAAAATGATTTTCATTCAATTTCTTTGTTATTTAAGCCTAGCCAAATCATTTTCATAACTATAGCAGCCCACAATTCCCATTAAATCACACTTTTATGACAAATTTTCTAACTTTTATAATCTAGTCCTTTTAAGCATTTTCACTGAAAATCACTTAGCAAAAGTTGTTTATTTAACACCCAACATTCATTTTCTACCATTAGAATCAAAACACATGCATATGACTCATTGGTAAATTTTTAAACATGAACCCTAGCTCAAAATAATGGTAGAAATAGGTAAATCAAGTTACCGGGACTTCAAAAATGTAAAGAACATTAAAAACGGGGTTTGAGATCACTTACAAATGTGCTTGGAAGCTTGAGCCAAACCCTAGCCACGGCTTCCATGGTAGATTCGGCTGGTACATGAAGAAGGTGGACAAATTTGGCTTATTTTGGCTTTTTAATTCTTTTAATTATTAGATTACCAAAATTCCCCTAACTTAAAAATATTTTATTTCACCCATTTCGTGTCTATTTTTGTCCAACAATTAACCAATGGTCTAACTACCATCTAAGGACCTCAAATTTAAAATTTCAAAACAATTTGACACCTCTAACATGTAGAACTTAACTTTTGCACTTTTTTTTACAATTTAGTTCTTTTGACTAAATTAAGTGCCCAAACATCAAAATTTTTGAATAGAATTTTCACGAAATCATCCCATGAAATTGTAGACCATAAAAATATAATAAAAATAAGTTTTCTTACATCAGATTTGTGGTTCGAAACCACTATTTTGACTAGGCCTTAATTCAGGATGTTACAACTCTCCCCCCTTTAGGAATTTTCGTCCCCAAAAATCTTACCAGAAGAGTGGTTTAGCTTACACATAAACTCCACTATCACATAATCATTGCTAAAGAAATTTTACTCAGTCTATGCTTAACACTCCACTCTTTAATTTCTCCTACTAGAGTCATGAGCAATTATTCACCATATGACACATCAACTGAATTCTTTGCCATATGACACATCAACTGAATTTTGATTTCTATCCGCTTAAAGAGAGCTAGCATACTGATAAATCTGAGAATCTCGGAGATACATGATTCCATTGATCCGTTAAGCGAAAATTCAACACATACTGAAATGATTTGCAGATTTCATCAAACATTTAGCAACAAGCTACAAAACATTTTTCTCTTTCAAGATAAGAATAATCATGATAACAATCCATGTATTCAAACACAAAGATCAGAAATGTCGAGTTCCAAACTTGAGCACCAATACACCACTCCTGTGAGTTTTTTTGCAAACTCCTTATATAGACTCTGGATTTTCTGCCTAAGCACTTGTAACCATATTTTTCTTTACTCAAAGATCATATAATAACTAATTCAAGTCGTCTACACTATCTCAAACTCAGATTTGGCTATAACATCAGATACTTTGAGCTATCACATTGCCTTTTTGTCTTATAACACCTCATAAACCATTCAACTACATATCGCTGAAAATCCAGAAGTCTCTACCCAATGTAGACTGAACCAATTCAAAGACTTCGGTTAACAATGTTCTCGTCTATTCAAATCTTTACTAACATGTAATAGACCTTTCAACTTTCACAACACAAAAATTTTATCATTCAAAGCAGCTTTAAATCATATCGACGTCTTCTAATATATATGCACTCTTCAGTCAGAATATCTGTCCTTTACCCGAAAAGAAAAGAAATAAAGTCTTATTCTCAGACATTAATATTCCATTTAATCTTTCAAACAATAACCAATACCGATTTAACAACCAAGTCAGTCTTAATCATCAATAAATGACATTTCAAGAAATCCTCTCTTCTAGTCGATAGAACAATTCATCATGTAATCATTCAAAATTCACTTATCATGTCAATCGAAATCCATTTCAATTGCATTAGCTCGAGGTAGTATAAATATTCCCAATCGAAGACATTAGCTTGATTAACTTACTTGAGAAAAGAAATCCACCATACAAATCGTAACTAGCAATTTCACTACTCATGCCTTTGTCGATATCAATTCTTCAAACAAAAATTTAGAGAAATCTAGATACGGAATCATCACATTACTATAATCAACCAGAAGCATGATCTTAATAAACATAGTCATCATAAGCCAAAGAACACATTTTAGATATAAGCCACAATCGACAATTTATGGAATAGAGATGACATGAAAACCAAAATAAAGAAGTCCAAGACAAAGAAATCCTAGATAAAAAAATCTAAGGTACAAAAATCCAAGATACAATATCATAATGAAAGACCCAGAACAACGCTCATAAGAAAAATATGAAGGATCTCGATAATTCCTCAAAGAAAAGAAGTCCATAAGAATACATCAATCCAACCCACTAGAATTAAAAGGAACAAAGATAATATACCTTCCTATATATGTATCGAACAGAACACTAATTAGAAGAAACAGAATTATAACATCATATGTATTTTCTCATAAAGTCCCAATAGATGAAATGCAATAGAATGCTAGAGAGAAATAGAGCAATACAAGTTATATACCAGTTTGACTATCAATACATTCGTCTATACATCATGATTAGAAAACATTCCCATAGAACAAAGATTTTACCAGAGGAGTAATAGCCATAGGAATAATCCCAATAACAATTAAACATATAAAATACCTCAGAAGAAGATGTTGAAATCTGTTCAGCCATAACTGTCATACCAAGATATCTTACCTTTCAAATATTATTCCCTCAACTATTTTTGTCATCACAAATCCCATATTATGATTCCCATTGAACAAGATCGGTTCTAAAAAAATTCCAGTTAATACATTTCTCGACATCGCATCATACTAGTTCTGTCTTTACTTATCAATCCAATTTAATTTCTGGTCATATTTATAATCACTCTACAGCTGAACTCTTTGGTCTCATACTTGTGAGCTTATTCAATACTGATCTTATAAAATCCTTTACAAAACACCACTCTAGTAAGGGGGTGGAGTCGTAAGGTCCCTAATTCGTCTCTCATACACATATACATATAACACTATTTCATCATCATAGTAACATTTTCACAAGCATATCATTCACTTCAGGCAAACTATTATTCACGTTTGTATGACACGAACTTTCCAATTATCTTATTTAAAACAGTGCACTTATGCATGCATTCTATGTATTCTGAACAACTTTACTTATCATTTTCATTCAATTAAACAAGTCAAGCACATAATATCATATGAGGGCCAAACAAACATGGATAAGTATATCACAGTCTAAACTTTCATCTTGCACATCATCGTATACATATCATTACATTCACATGAATCAATCCATCAATTTAACATAGATAAGTTCATTACATTATAATCCCTTGTCTCATTTAAAGATATCATTGAAATTCATTAACATTCAACGTCCAATCGGGACAATGACATTTCCATTCGTAACATGATATTATGAGCCTTTATTCATACCTTTATGAATTTCTACTAATCACATTCACTTAATCGAATAAACCAAATGCACAACATTATATGAACATCAAACAAGCATGGATACTCATCACAACATGAACTTTTATTCGTACTTTTCTGAGTTTAGGCTCATCACAACTATACATTACCCGGATACTTTGGCTTCACATTTGAACATGGTCGGTGTAACTCGGTTGGAGAGTACCTTTGTCTAAACAAGATAGTTCTCATTCGCGTCAGGAGACATCACACTATCACAGATTGGTGGCATGTATAGCTAGACTCTCATGCATACTAGGTTAGTCTGAGAACTAACTAAACCATAGCTCTGATACCATTCAATGTAACACCCCTTACCCGTACCCGAGGCCAAGATAGGGTACGAGGCATTACCGGACTTAAACATACACATACATGTAAAATCGGGCCATAAATTTTCAATCAATTCAAAAACATTCAATGATATGATCCGTCTTAGGGTGAGTCGAGTCGTTTGCGAGTTTGCCCAATCGTCCACGAAGAAGTATCGTTCGATTTGTTCAAAGGATGTTTTAAATGAATAAAGGCAAAAGCTATGTAAAAAGGGGTTCAAAGATGGGTTTATGGATATGAAGTTTATGTAGGTTCGGTTATAGAAAAATAATAAAAGATGGAGATAAATATAGTAATTGGACAACAAACAATAGATGTGAAGTGAATTGATGGTTCGATTATGATGAAATGAAAAGATGCAATGGAATGGAATGAAAATGATCTCAAAAACAAACACGAACCAATATTAGAAAATATTGACCCAAATGCTTATAAGTTTTCAAGGTAGTCGGATGGAGAATAGGAGAACCTCGACCCGCTACTTAGCAAAGTAGGAACCTTGGTATAAGGGTGAACGCCACACTATTTGATAGTGATAAGTTCAGGATAAGAAGAAGGCAGATTGATGCCACTAGTGACCTAGATAAGCCAACGAGTTTTTCAACGAAATATGAGAGAAAGAAATCTCACAAATTTCATATAAGTTCAATAATGTTTTAAACTAAGCAAAAAGATCTCTTTAGAAATGCTAATTTACCTATTTATAGTGCTAAAATAGGCTAGCTGAATGGTTACAAACATTCAACTTAATATGCCAATTAAAAGCTGAAATTTAATTCAAGTATTTTCACATTCTTGAGCCAAATAACTCCATCCTTGAATTCACTTTAATTCAGCTGTATGAAGACTTGAAGTTCTTGAAAAATAACTCTTGAGTTAGCCCTTCGTCAGCCGAATGGACACCATCTTCTTAATCAGCTTCTTAATGATGTTTGAATGCTTAAAATAACCTTTGAAATGGCAAAAATGGCTAGTAGTGGAAAGGTTGCTGCCAAAATTAATTTGGATGACAAAATGCTCCTTAAACCTCCTTTAAATGATGTATAAAACATCCCTTGTAACAGCCACTTCATTAGTAACCGAAAATGACTCAAAAAATCACTTTGTTTAATGTGTAACAACCCTTATAATGTAATGATTATGACTTGAAAAGACTCCTGCAATAAATACATTAAAATGAGCTTATTAAACACATGTAAACACTTATTAAACATAACACACAATAATACTTAACTTAGGTAAATGAACTATGCATCAATTATTCCAGCAACTAGTTAATTAAAGAAAAGCATTATTAAATGAACTTTAACTCATGCATCAATAAATTATCCTAGTAACTAGATTAATTAAGAACAACACTTATTAAATGAAGTTCAACAAAAACACTTATTAATTAAACTAAGATGAGTTGAATAAATGTCCAGCAACTCATTTATTAAACTAAGATGCTTAAATGAATGGTTTGAAATGCAAACTAAATGAAAAAATGAGTACTTAATGCAAGACTTAATTTAATGATGCAGACTGATACTAACATGGAAGTTACATAATGTATGACTTTATTAAATGCAGAACACATAATGCATGTCATAATTAAAATATATAGATCAATAATGCATGACATTAACTAAAGATGCATTTAATTAAACAAGACATAATTAAAGACTAAGGTATTGAGTTGGATCGAGCTCAAATGAGTTGAATTTGAACTGGACGGAGCTCGTGGAGCTGGAAATAAAATGGGATTAGCTTGCCAGCAATGCAAGGCTCGACTAAGGAGACTTGACTGATGGGGTTTGCTGGGCGCGCTCGCATCATTCAAACACATGCATATCATCCTTATACGGGCCTACGAGGCTCAAAACATACATCAGGGGTGGTTCGGGACTAAATCGAGAACTTACAAACTCTTTACAACCCTTAGAAAATTTCTAGTTTTGGAGAGTCACACGTCCGTGTGCGTAGGCCGTGTGGCCACACAAGCCCGTGTGGCTTGGGACTCGCCCGATCCTCAGCCCGTGTAACTCTCTGTTTATGACATCAACAATGAAATGGGGTCACATGGCCAAGTCACATGCCCGTGTTCTAAGGCCGTGTTCCCCACATGACTGAGACACACGGCCGTGTCTCTGTCTGTGTGGCCAACACTTAGGCTATTTTCCAAGCCTTGGTCAACCTTAATCCCTCACACACTTATACAGCATCAAAGGCATAGAACATGATATCCAATTAAAGATTAAATATCCTCAATTAAGTTACAAACATAACATTTGCATGTCATCATACTTGTGTTTCTCATACTCATTTTATATCAAGTCTAGACATACCAAACCATATTCATTTGGCCTTGTCATCTTCACTAACATCACTAACTTACTCTCTAAATTTACACTTTTATACTAAGATTATGGCCACATCTTTTGATCAAAGTTCATCCATCAAATATACATACCATATCATACATCTACCAATATCAAGCCATCACTACAAGCATATCATCAAGACATTAGAACAGTCAAGTAAAATCAATTAGGTTTACAACCCAATGATCAAATATAAGCCATATCTCATGGCTTTATACAAATGAATCATTATAAGCCAACTCAATTGCCCAAATCATGAAACATAAATAATAAAGTATTAAGTCTCTATACATGCCACTCACTTGAAAACTCTTAAGATTTATTAATACCCCAGCTTGATAATTTGATAGTGTGATGCTGCCTCCGACGATCTCCAACCTCGAGCTAACCTAACAAAACTAAAAGAAATGGAAAAGAGAGGGGTAAAATTTATAGCTTAGTAAGTCCATATGAAAATAATAAGCAATTTATTAACATGCTTCTACCAATTCTCACATTATGATCTCAAGGTAAAACAATCATAATTGCATTTTTTACTTATGTTCATGTAAAGCTGTTTACTCGCGTCATAGTCACTAAATTATTAATATCTTGAGCTACTGAATTGTAAATTAAGATCTGTTAAAATAGTTTAAAACTATACTCATATATATTATTACCATAAATTTTCCAAAATTTATGGATTAGCCAAGAAGTATAGTTTATTCTTCAAAATTTACCCCTATTCTGGTGTTTGCTAGCTTCAACCTTCCTTTACTAAAACTTAATTATCTCATAATACAGAATTCAGATAATGTTCCTGTCTATTTCTCTTGAAAATAGACTCATTAAGAATTTATTCATATGAATTATAATCCATAATTATTCTTGTACAATTTTTAGTAATTTTCCAAAGTTAAAATAGGGGAGTACAAAATCACTCTAACCCTGTCTCACAAAAATTCAAATATCTCATAATATGAAATTCTTTTGCTTACACCGTTTTCTTTATATGAATTTAAACTCAATAAGCTTTAATTTCATATATTATTCAGTCTCTAATTCAATTTTCACAATTTTTGGTTGATTTTCAAAGTTGGACTACTGCTGCTGTCCAAAGCTATTTTAGTGCAATATGATGATAACTATCATAAGTTCATTCTCGACTAATCATGAACTTACCATTTCATGGATTCCATGTTCAATTACACAAAGACATAATAACATAACCATAAAGATTATTCATCGTTCAAGCCTTTTTGTATACTTATCATATGTTCATATATATACATATACATAAACTTTCTCACCATAAGTCATTCTTCATCAAGACATTGCTCATAAGTTTAGTATACAAACCTGTACTCACTCGTAGTATATCACATAACCATATCTTCTTTAACATGCCCTTCTTGGGCCTTTCATCACATTATCCATTGCATTACTTGTTGAACACTTGGAATACTATTGGATGCGTGGAAACTTGCACATAAGTGCCACATAAACATACGTAGCCAAAGTTACCTCATAACATGTAACACTTGCAATTGAGCTACTCATGGGCTTGCTTATATAAGCTATCGATCAAGGTGTAAGTACATGGGCTGCTCACAAAAGCTATCAGGTATCCGAGCACTCAAGGATTACCTAGCCACCGGTAGGACACACAAGACCATTGCCCGGAACTCAATCACATGTATCGCATCCATTATGAACTCAGACCACTCAATGAGCTCGGATGCTCGCATCCATTATGAACTCAGACCACTCGACGAGCTCGGATGCCACATAAATCACGAACCCAGACCACTTAACGAGTTCAAACTTCTTAATTCCTAGTGACATGTCACTTGTATCCTAAACTATTCCTAAGTTCAAACGGGGTTTTTCTCACTTGCACATTGCACCTCTATTGCACTTGCTCGTGACGTCGTGGATAGCGACCATAATATCATTCATGCTTACAATAGTACCAATTGCCCATTCATAGCATAATAAGGCATACCTCAAATAACAAAGAAGCTTTTAAGAATTTACATAACATATATCACATATTTCATATATCACTTGTCATGCATAATCATTTTCTTGCATTTCATGTAATATTCTTCCACTTCATATTTCCACATCATAAACACCATTCCGTCAACTTTTCCAATGTATTAAATCATACAATTATATGAAAGAATAGTAAGAATATAATTCAAAAATAACATTGCATTATTATTATCATACGAACTTACCTCGAATCCGAGCATGGCTAATTATTTCATTTTAGTCCACAATCTCGTACTTTCTCGATTTAAGCCCGAATCTCAGTTTTCTTGATCTAACATTTCAAATATAGCTTATTTAGGAGTCACATTATTCATATAGACCCAAAAATCATATTATGGAAAAATTACATTTTTGCCCTTAAACTTTGTCATATATACATTTTTTCCCCAAGGCTCGTAAAATGATTTTCATTCAATTTCTTTGTTCTTTAAGCATATCCGAATCATTTTCATAACTATAGAAGCCTACAATTCCCACTAAATCACACTTTTATGACAAATTTTATAACTTTTACAATCTAGTCCTTTTAAGCATTTTCACTGAAAATCACTTAGCAAAAGTCGTTTATTTAACACCCAACATTCATTTTCTACCATTAGACATCAAAAAATATGCATATTACTCATGGGTAAATTTTTAAACATGAACCCTAGCTCAAAATAATGGTAGAAATAGGTAAATCGAGTTACAGGGACTTCAAAAATGTAGAGAACATTAAAAACTGGGTTCGAGATCACTTAAAAATGAGCTTCGAAGCTTGAGCCAAACTCTAGCCATGGCTTCCACGGTAGATTTGGCTGGTACCTGAAGAAGATGGACAAATTTGGCTTATTTTGGCTTTTTAATTCTTTTAATTATTAGATTACAAAAATGCCCCTAACTTAAAAAAATTCTATTTCACCCATTTCATGTCTATTTTTGTCCAACAAGTAACCAATGGTCTAATTACCATTTAAGGACCTCAAATTTTAAATTGAAAAATAATTTGACACCTCTAACATGTAGAACTCAACTTTTACACTTTTTTATAATTTAGTCCTTTTGACTAAATTGAGTGCCCAAACATCAAAATTTTCGAATGAAATTTTCACGAAATCATCCCATGAAATTTTGGACCATAAAAATATAATAAAAATAAGTTTTCTTACATCAAATTTGTGGTCCCAAAATTACTGTTTCGACTAGGCCCTAATTCGGGATGTTACATCATCCTTGTACCACGAATCATTTCAAGTGTGGGCTTGAGCAACATGAACCAAAACACAAAAAAAATGATTTATTTATTTTTAGTAGGAAAGTAAGTTCTCTCTTTAAAAAAAAGGGGTAAACATCGTAATTCCCAAAAAAATAGAAATGATTCTAAGTAGATAAATTACAACTACTTTCTAGCATAATAACGATATCTCAATATTGTATGAAGTCTCTCTTTAAGTCAACCGATGCTCTCTATTTATTAAGGGAAGTACAGTACTCTTGGTTGAACAAGCCTATGACAAATAATATTATTCAAATAGAAAACATACCTCGGTCTAACTGAGAGAGAAGGGTGGCACACCATTGTAATTTTACTAGCGTTACTGCCGCCTCATTTTACATGAGGGATAAATTGGGCCTATCATATATTAGGTCCAATTACATATGCTTCCTTGGCTTTTGACCCAACGCTTTATAATTTAAACTGACTCAATATTTATTTTCTATTTCCCAAAATAAATATTATTTAATCAATTAATTTAATTAATTAAATTAGCTAAATTAATTTGTTAATTGAATAATTTTTTCAACCCAATTCTAATTTCATTAAAGTCGTAACAATTTAACCGTAATAGAATCTATGAGGAAATCTATTTGATTTCTTTATTCAATAGATTCATAATGACTAATTAATTCAATTCCATTTTCAAACTTAAATTATTTAATTAAAATTAATTAAATAATATCATAAAACTTTAAATTAATTCTCAAGTCATTTCTGTACTTAGTGAGAAAACACATTCACTTTGAATGCGAGCTATTTCTCTAATTTTATCGTTTCCATTCATTTCTATTCATTTGATTTTACATGTGATTCATTTCTCATTTTATCCAGCTAGTCGAAGGATAAATTAGACATATATAATTAGGGTTTAAAGAATTTATAATTAAGTTTCAACTTTTCACCTATTAATTATAAACTTATTTAGTCACGAAATCATTCCACTAAAATATTGTGACTAAGCTCTCCCTTATTATATACCATTATGAAAGATATTTAACAAGTGCTTATTCAATGACCTTGTCATAAGTGTGTTACCCTTATAGGATATCCTTAATCTTTTTAGGGTAAATTTGTTCTCCCAATATTATCCTATTTTATCTTATGGTAAATGTCATGCTCGAAAATTGTTAACTCCTAAGTTGCATAGGAGACTTGTGTAATTAATTAAGAAGTTTTCTAATCAAGCAGGCTGTTTGTAAATAAGAGCAAATGGAGGGTTGGTTGAGAGAAGGTTGGATTTTAACCTTAGTCCGGTTACTTTCAAACTAAGAAGTTCTCAGTGGGAGACACGATGATTAATGAGATTCTAGGTGGCTTTTGAATTAGTGTTAGTGAAGGAAGTACGAGAGGACTATATATATAGGAGAGGCATTATTCTTTGTGATTATCTTTCTTTCATTTTCTATTCTTTCTTCATCTTTTTCTCTGATTTGTTCTGGAAGAGAAAAGGGTCAATGAGCATTATACATGAAAGGATGAGACTGAAGTTCGAGCTTTAAAAATTGGAAATTTTGCAAATTGGTAAGCTGTCTAACCTCTCTGCCTAATAAATTTAAGAAAATGGAAGGAATTTAAAGATTTTAGATAAACCATTGATTTTGTTTGGTATTGGGTAAGGTTGTTGATGATCATTAAAATGGTCTCTACATGCAAAGAGATTATGGTTTTTATGATGATGCATTGTCTTCGTTGGAGTTCTGAATTAGTTGATTGTTTTGATGAATAAGGAGGCTCAAGTAGCAAAGGAAAAAGCTTAGTAGAGAGTTTGGCGTCAACTATAGGTGAGTTCCAGAACTCAGGTATAAAATGAATGATTTTTTTTCAAAATTATGTGCAAAGTATGAGAGTTTAGTTGTGACAGCCCTAATGTGACCCTAGTCGAAAAGTGGTTTCGGGTCCACAAAACCGAGTCATAAAAATAATTAATTATTATATTCTATGCTTATTATGTGTGTACATGCATATGTGGAAGTTTCATTCCCTAATTTTGCCAATTGCATGAGGAATTATTAAATAGGGATCAACATGAGACATGGTGAAATATGATAGGCTAATTTTAAAAGGCTTATTAGTGCATGTCAACACAAGGGTGGACTTGCATGTCAAATTGCCCAATTCCCTTATAGTGGCCGGCCAAGATAGATTGATGATGGGCAATATATTTGTTTGAATTAGATATTATAATAAGAAATTGGGTTATTGGAGATAAAATAAATTAAAGAAAGGAATTAAAAAGGAAAAAGATGAATAAAATAAGGGAGGAAGAAGGAGTGTTCATCCTTTTCCTTGTTACAATTGCCGTGAGTGAGGGAAAGAAAGGTGAAGAAGTTCGGCCATGCTTGTACCTAGGTTGAGGTATGTTTGATGTTATTTTTTTTGAAATTCATGCATGTTTTTAGTTGTTAGTTTAAGTTCTACCTAGCCCATGGTTTAAATTTTTGCTATTGATGGAGATGATATTCGGCCATGGGTGTTGTCTTTCTTGGTTGGTGTTTTGATGTTGTGGTGATGAGGTATGAAGATGATTGAGCTTGAGTGTTTAATAAAAAGGATTGGATGTGAGAGTGTGTGAGGAGTAGAAATGATGGGTCTTAGCAACTTCATGAAGGTTCGGCCATGGTGCTTAAATATTGTACTTGTGTTTAACCCTAGGATTTATTAGTTATATGGTTAGTATAGGTATGGGTGACCGAATATGAGAGCATGAATAGATGAAGAGTTTGGTGAATCGATATGTGGTAAATGTTAAGTGTTAAATGAAATGGAAATGATAGATTAATGTTGCACATTCGGCTATAGTTAGGCATGTTGATGATTTTATCTTGACTTAGATAATTAGGCATAAAAGGGTGGTAATGAGGTTGAAGTTGTTGAATGGTTAGTTGGGTAACAAATGAAGCATTTGGCCATATGGGGTAAAAAAAATGGGTCAAGTGTTCATGAGATGAAATTTTGTGATTAGATGAATTATAGGTGATAGTATAGATATACATATTCGGCCATCAATTGGGAGCTTATGTGATGTTGAGTTTAAAATTAGCAAAGGTGATTACCGAATGTCCAAGTATGCATATGCATGTGTGATTAGATTATTGATAGTATGGTAATTGCATAAGGTTATTAGCCAAATAGCTAAGAACATAAGGTAGCAAGATGAAAATTTTACCATGTCGTTTCGTATGTCATAAAATCATTAAAATGTGGATACCAATATATGTAGCAAAGCGGTTAAGAGTTAATTTATTTGTTTAAGCTCAAGATCCTAAAGGAGAGGCGTCCAACAAGGGAAAATCGAAGGTCATCGAGTAGCCGACTTGGAACTATATTACCTAACACAAGGTAAGTCATTAAGCATATCTTTGGTATTGATTTAAATGATCGTAATACCTATGCAATTGTGTTTAAAGAGATGAATTGTATACAAATGTATATGTATGTAGAGATGAAATTGTCGAATGTAAAAAAGGAAGTGAAGCATATAGAGTGGCTGGTTTTCGGCACTAAGTGTGCGGGCAATAAGTGTTCACGGTTGTGAGATTGGCACTAGGTGTGCGAACTTGAAATGCATGGCACTAAGTGTGCGAGTTTAAAGTACATGGCACTAAGTGTGCACGGTTGATTATTAAGCACTATGTGTGCGAACCCACTATATATTTTCTATAAATTATTTACATTAAGGGTGCGACTTTACCGAGTCGATTTTGGACAGCGGAAAAGGTAAGTACCTTGAGTTCATGGCTAATAGGCGCTATGTTTATATTTGGAGTTGAGCTTGGTAAGTTTTGAACCTATGTGATGATTATAGTTGAAGTCACGTACATAAGGTTCATCGTAAAATAGGTGAAAGGTTGTTTAATTGTATGATTGTAACGAAAATAAAATGATGTATGAAAGGTCAATGTAGGACTTGGTATGAGATTGAACCGTAAGGTTTAAGGAACTATGGTATAGTTCGGTATGGATGGAGTACTTAGCCTCATTTCATTGTTTCCTGTTGTGATAATTTTATTAATGGATGGTTGTGGAATGCTTATGGCTTACTGAGTTATATACTCATTCGATGTTTGCTTGTCACCTATTTTAGGTTTCTTGGACTCGTCTTTTTGCCGTGCTCGGGACCTTCATCGAAGTCATCACACCGGCTAGCAACTTTTGGTACTTTCTTCTTAGTTGGTCTAGGAGAACATTTCGGCATGTATAGGCTATTATGTTTTGTTTGAAATTTGGTATGTAAACTTTTAGCCATGCGAAAATGGCATAAATGTTCGTTTGGATTTGGTTCTATGATGCTTGGTCACAAGTCTTGGTAATTCGGTTGTGGTTGAGTATTGGTTGAGGTCTACTCGATTATTACGCCATATGTCATGGCTAATTTATTTTCGGTGTTAAATTCATGATTTGGTAATAGTGTAGTGGGGAGATGCTCGGTGATGATTAGTCTTTGGCATGGCTAGTCATGGTCATAAATTGTGACATGTACGATGAATTATTAGTTAGATCAAGGAAAAATCAAGAAATAGGCATAGTCTGCTTTAGTAACAGATGCTGACAGCAGCAGTGTTGTGAGATTGAAAAATCACTAAAAATAGTAGAAATGGAATTAAATAATGAATAAATTAGGTAATCGAAGCTTGATGAGTCTATTTTCATATGGAAGAAACGAAATGACCATATGAACTTTATGTTAGGAGGTAATTAAATTCTTGTGAAACAGTACCAGAGCGATTTCTGGATCCCCTGTTATGACTTAGAAAATTCACCGTAAATTTTATCGAGATAATTAGATTTCGTGCCTTACATGTACAGATTCGTTATCGAATGTAGTTTCATTAGAGACAAACGTCATAGGCATTGAATCCCTTTACAGGGAGATATTTAAATTGTAAGGTACAGAGGTCAGTGTAGTCGAACCTTGAAATAGGGGAAAGTTTAACAAATAAACTGTACTAATTGGCCCAACAAAAAATTCTACAAAAATTCCACCATATAGATATATGAGTCTAGTTTTGGGGAAAATTTACAGAATTGAATTTCGAGTTTCAAAACTCAAAATATGATTTTTAAAGCGACCACGATACAGTAGCCAGCTTGCCTGGAACAAAAAAAAATATATATATAGGGGAAATAAATGAAGTAAGCCGGTAACACCTCGTGTTCGATTTCAGGTAACGGCCATGAGTTCGGGGTGTTACATTTTGATTGGTATCAGAGCTATGGTTTAGTCGGTTCTAGGACTACCATAGCGCGTATGAGTCTAGCTATACATGCCTTAATGTTAGTGCTTAATAATGTGATGACTTCTGGCGGTTAAAATTTTTGTTTTGATTAGTAAATGGAACCCGGGGTAGAGAGAGACCCTTAGCGGATGACGTTGAAAGTGTAGCGGCTGCTCCTGCACAAGGGACACCGCCTGTTGAACCTCAGTCATCTGCAAATAATCAAGATGAGGGGGCAAAACAAGCCTTCTTCACCATGATGAATGAGTGGGTTGCGCAATATGCCCGAACCAATCCGGCTATCCAACCATTCCCGAATTTGAATAATCCACCCCAAGAGCCCGTAATGCCATCAGTTACTGATCCTGTGAGGCTGAGTAAACCACCTGTAGACTTGATTAGGAAGCGCGGGGCTGAGGAGTTCAAGGCCATAGTTACTGATGATGCCGAAAGAGCCGAGTTCTGGCTTGATAACACCATTCGGGTGTTTGATGAACTGTCATGCACACCCGATGAATGTCTAAAGTGTGCTATATCCTTATTTCGAGACTCAGCTTACTATTGGTGGAGGACTTTGATTTCCATAGTCCCAAACGAACGAGTTACTTGGGATTTCTTTCAAACGGAATTTCGAAAGAAATATATTAGTCAACGGTTCATCGATCAAAAGCGTAAGGAATTCTTGGAACTCAAGCAAGGCTGTATGACAGTATCTGAATACGAACATGAGTTCGTAAGACTCAGTCGGTATGCTCGGGAGTGTGTGGCTGATGAGGTTGCTATGTGCAAGAGATTTGAAGAAGGATTGAATGAAGATTTAAAGCTACTAGTGGGTATTTTGGAGATAAAAGAGTTCGTAACACTAGTTGAACGAGCCTACAAGGCGGAAGAACTTGGAAAGGAGAAGAAGAAGGCTGAATTTGAAGCTAGAGACTATCGTAAAAGATCGACGGGTAAAGCTCCGTTCTCGGCTGTAAAGAAGTTCAGGGAGGACACTAATAAATCGAGGACGACTGGGGGAATTTCCATTAGAGCACGACCATCGACGGACTCTAGAGCTACTTCGGTAGCTAGTGTGGGCAATAATCATCAAGAGAAACCTGAATGCCCCCAATGTGGAAGACGACACATAGGTGAATGTTGGGGTAAGTCTACTAACAGGGCCTGTTACGGATGCGGTTCGAAGGACCACTTCATTAGAGATTGCACGGAGCTTGATGAGAAGAATAAGATGCAAGGTGCAAGACCTAGTGGAATGACAGCTAGAGGTAGACCACCGAGAATTTCAGGAGGTAGGGGTGGTAGTCAGAGAGGGGCCTCTGATACGGCTGTTTGAACCGAGACCCGTAGTCCTGCTAGAGCATATGCCATTCGCGTACGAGAGGAGGCATCCTCCCCTGATGTTATCACTGGTACTTTCACTCTCTTTGATACTAGTGTGATTGCATTGATTGACCCTAGCTCTACTCATTCATACGTATGTGAAACCTTAGCATCCAGTAAGACCCTACCTGTCGAGTTTACTGAGTTCGTAATTTGAGTGTCAAACCCTTTGGGTCAATACGTACTTGTTGATAAAGTGTGTAAGAGATGCCCTCTAATAATCCGAGAGTCCTGTTTTCCAGCCGATTTGATGCTTTTACCATTTGACGAATTCGATGTTATTCTGGGTATGGATTGGTTGATCGTACATGATGCAGTGGTGAACTGTAAAAGGAAAACCATTGATTTGAGGAGTACAAATAATGAAGTAGTCCAAGTTGAGTCTACTGATTTAAAGGGAGTGCCAACGATAATATCTTCAATGACCGCTCAGAGATATGTGAAAAAGGGGTGTGAAACATACCTTGCGTATGTATTTGATAGCAAAGAGATGGAAAGGAAACTTGAATCAGTATCAGTGGTCTGTGAGTATTCAGATGTTTTTCCTGAAGAGTTACCGGGGTTGCCATCGGTTCGAGAGGTGGAATTCGGCATCGAAATTGTACCTGGTACCACGCCAATCTCAATAGCCCCGTATCGTATGGCATTGACAGAATTAAAGGAACTGAAGGTTCAATTGCAAGAATTGACGGATAGAGGTTTCGCTCGACCGAGTTTTTCTCCATGGGGCGCACCAGTACTGTTTGTGAAAAAGAAGGATGGAACCATGAGATTGTGCATCGACTATCGTCAGTTGAATAATGTGACAATAAAGAATAAATATCCGTTGCCACGTATTGATGATTTGTTTGATCAATTGAAGGGAGCCTCAGTGTTTTCAAAGATAGATTTGAGATCTGGTTATTATCAGTTGAGGGTTCGAGACTCGGACATACCCAAAACTGCTTTTAGAACGAGGTACGGTCACTACGAATTCTTAGTGATGCCGTTTGGGCTCACTAATGCCCCCGCGGTATTTATGGATTTAATGAATCGAGTTTTCAAGCCATACTTGGATCGGTTTGTGGTTGTGTTTATTGATGATATTTTAGTTTATTCACAAGGTGAAGCTGAACATGCCAAGCATTTGAGACTAGTATTACAGATTTTACGAGACAAGCAGTTATACGCAAAATTCAGTAAATGTGAATTTTGGTTGAGAGAGGTTAGCTTTTTGGGACACGTGGTGTCCGCATCGGGTGTCAGAGTGGACCCGAATAAAATTTTGGCCATACTCGATTGGAAACCTCCAAGGAATGTTACTGAAGTTAGGAGCTTTTTGGGACTTGCCGGATACTACCGACGTTTTGTAAAGGGATTTTCGATGATAGCTGCACCGTTGACAAAACTACTTCAAAAAGATGTTGAGTTCGAATGGTCAGAACACTGTCAGGAAAGTTTCGATTGACTAAAAACCTGTTTAACCGAGGCCCCAGTGCTAGTACAGCCGGAGTCCGGCAAGGAGTTTGTTATTTACAGTGATGCATCCTTGCTTGGGCTAGGTTGTGTGTTGATGCAAGAAGGTCGAGTTGTGGCTTACGCGTCGAGACAATTAAAGCCGCATGAGAGAAACTATCCGACCCATGACCTTGAATTAGCAGCCATAGTGTTCGCCTTGAAAATATGGCGACATTACTTGTTTGGAGAGAGGTGTCATATTTATTCGGACCACAAGAGTCTTAAATATTTGATGACTCAAAGAGATCTAAATCTGCGACAAAGACGTTGGCTTGAGTTGTTGAAAGACTATGAACTTGTCATTGATTATCACCCGGGGAAGGCTAACGTGGTGGCCGATGCTTTGAGAGCGATGGATGCTCACCTATCCGTTTCGCCCGAAGAGGTGCTAGTAGTTGAATTAGAGGCCAAACCATTATTAATTCATCAAATACTTGAATCCCAGAAAGTCGACGCTGAATTGGTCGCTAAACGAGCTGAATGTGCCTCGAATGAGGAATCGGAGTTTCGGATTGACAACAATGATTGCTTGACGTTCAAGGGTCGATTATGTGTTCCAAGAAATTCGGAACTTATTTCGATGATTTTGAATGAGGCTCATAGTGGCCGAATGTCTATCCACCCGGGTAGTACTAAAATGTACAACGATCTGAAACGTCAATTTTGGTGGCCGGGTATGAAACGAGACATTTCTGAATTTGTTTCAAGGTGTTTGATATGTCAACAAGTAAAAGCGGAACATCAAGTGCCATCGGGATTACTTCAGCCAATCATGATACCCGAATGGAAATGGGATCGAGTGACAATGGACTTTGTATCTGGGTTACCTTTGACTCAGAGTAAGAAAGACTCGGTCTGGGTTATTGTTGATAGATTGACCAAGTCTGCTCATTTTATCCCTGTCCGTACAGATTTTTCGCTCGATAAATTGGCAGAATTATACATATCCCAAATTGTTCGATTGCATGGGGTACCTATTTCTATCGTGTCGGATAGAGACCCAAGATTTACATCGCGATTTTGGAAGAAGTTACAAGAAGCGTTGGGTACTAAGATGCATTTTAGCACCGCATTTCATCCCCAGACTGATGGCCAATCTGAACAAATAATTCAGATACTCGAGGATATGTTGAGATGTTGCGTCTTAGAGTTTTGTGGTTCATGGGAAAGATATTTGCCTTTGATTGAATTTGCTTATAACAATAGCTTTCAATCAAGCATTAAGATGGCACCTTACGAGGCTTTATACGGTCGCAAGTGCCGTACCCCATTATTTTGGACTAAACTTAGTGAAAGTAAAACCTTTGGGGTTGATTTGATTAAGGATGCTGAGCAGAAAGTTCGAGTAATTCGTGAAAGTTTGAAAGCCGCTTCGGATCGTCAAAAGTCGTATGCGGATTTAAGGAGAAAAGACATTGAATATCAGGTTGGGGACAAGGTATTTATCAAAGTTTCACCCTGGAAGAAGGTGCTTAGATTTGGCCGTAAGGGCAAATTGAGTCCGAGGTTCATCGGTCCGTATGAAGTATCCGAACGAGTTGGGCCAGTCGCATACCGGTTAATTTTACCCCCTGAGCTTGAAAAGATTCACAACGTTTTCCATGTCTCAATGCTTCGACGATATAGGTCCGACTCGTCGCACGTAATCACTCCATCTGAGATCGAGATTCAGCCTAACTTGAGTTATGAAGAAGAACCGATTCGCATTTTGATGCGTGGAGTAAAAGAGTTGCGAAATAAGAAAATCCCATTAGTGAAGTTGTTGTGGCATAAACACGGAATTGAAGAAGCCACTTGGGAACTTGAGGACTCTATGAAGGATCGATATCCAAAATTGTTCACCGGTAAGATTTTCGGGGACGAAAATTTCTTATGTGGGGGAGAGTTGTGACAGCCCTAATGTGACCCTATTCGGAAAGTGGTTTCGGGACCACAAAACCGAGTCATAAAAATAATTAATTGTTATATTCTATGCTTATTATGTGTGTACATGCATATGTGGAAGTTTCATTCCCTAATTTTGCCAATTGCATGAGGAATTATTAAATAGGGATCAACATGAGACATGGTGAAATATGATAGGCTAATTTTAAAGGGCTTATTAGTGCATGTCAACACAAGGGTGGACTTGCATGTCAAATTGCCCAATTCCCTTATAGTGGCCGGCCAAGATAGATTGATGATGGGCAATATATTTGTTTGAATTAGATATTATAATAAGAAATTGGGTTATTGGAGATAAAATAAATTAAAGAAAGGAATTAAAAAGGAAAAAGATGAATAAAATAAGGGAGGAAGGAGTGTTCATCCTTTTCCTTGTTACAATTGCCGTGAGTGAGGGAAAGAAAGGTGAAGAAGTTCGGCCATGCTTGTACCTAGGTTGAGGTATGTTTGATGTTATTTTTTTGAAATTCATGCATGTTTTTAGTTGTTAGTTTAAGTTCTACCTAGCCCATGGTTTAAATTTTTGCTATTGATGGAGATGATATTCGGCCATGGGTGTTGTCTTTCTTGGTTGGTGTTTTGATGTTGTGGTGATGAGGCATGAAGATGATTGAGCTTGAGTGTTTAATAAAAAGGATTGGATGTGAGAGTGTGTGAGGAGTAGAAATGATGGGTCTTAGCAACTTCATGAAGGTTCGGCCATGGTGCTTAAATATTGTACTTGTGTTTAACCCTAGGATTAATTAGTTATATGGTTAGTATAGGTATGGGTGACCGAATATGAGAGCATGAATAGATGAAGAGTTTGGTGAATCGATATGTGGTAAATGTTAAGTGTTAAATGAAATGGAAATGATAGATTAATGTTGCACATTCGGCTATAGTTAGGCATGTTGATGATTTTATCTTGACTTAGATAATTAGGCATAAAAGTGGTGGTAATGAGGTTGAAGTTGTTGAATGGTTAGTTGGGTAACAAATGAAGCATTTGGCCATATGGGGTAAAAAAAATGGGTCAAGTGTTCATGAGATGAAATTTTGTGATTAGATGAATTATAGGTGATAGTATAGATATACATATTCGGCCATCACTTGGGAGCTTATGTGATGTTGAGTTTAAAATTAGCAAAGTGATTACCGAATGTCCAAGTATGCATATGCATGTGTGATTAGATTATTGATAGTATGGTAATTGCATAAGGTTATTAGCCGAATAGCTAAGAACATAAGGTAGCAAGATGAAAATTTTACCATGTCGTTTCGTATGTCATAAAATTATTAAAATGTGGATACCAATATATGTAGCAAAGCGGTTAAATGAGTTAATTTATTTGTTTAAGCTCAAGATCCTAAAGGAGAGGCGTCCAACAAGGGAAAATCGAAGGTCATCGAGTAGCCGACTTGGAACTATTTTACCTAACACAAGGTAAGTCATTAAGCATATCTTTGGTATTGATTTAAATGATCGTAATACCTATGCAATTGTGTTTAATGAGATGAAATGTATACAAATGTATATGTATGTAGAGATGAAATTGTCGAATGTAAAAAAGGAAGTGAAGCATATAGAGTGGCTGGTTTTCGGCACTAAGTGTGCGGGCAATAAGTGTTCACGGTTGTGAGATTGGCACTAGGTGTGCGAACTTGAAATGCATGGCACTAAGTGTGCGAGTTTAAAGTACATGGCACTAAGTGTGCACGGTTGATTATTAAGCACTATGTGTGCGAACCCACTATATATTTTCTATAAATTATTTACATTAAGGGTGCGACTTTACCGAGTCGATTTTGGACAGTGGAAAAGGTAAGTACCTTGAGTTCATGGCTAATAGGCGCTATGTTTATATTTGGAGTTGAGCTTGGTAAGTTTTGAACCTATGTGATGATTATAGTTGAAGTCACGTACATAAGGTTCATCGTGGAATAGGTGAAAGGTTGTTTAATTGTATGATTGTAACAAAATAAAATGATGTATGAAAGGTCAATGTAGGACTTGGTATGAGATTGAACCGTAAGGTTTAAGGAACTATGGTATAGTTCGGTATGGATGGAGTACTTAGCCTCATTTCATTGTTTCCTGTTGTGATAATTTTATTAATGGATGGTTGTGGAATGCTTATGGCTTACTGAGTTATATACTCATTCGGTGTTTGCTTGTCACCTATTTTAGGTTTCTTGGACTCGTCTTTTTGCCGTGCTCGGGACCGTCATCGAAGTCATCACACCGGCTAGCAACTTTTGGTACTTTCTTCTTAGTTGGTCTAGGAGAACATTTCGGCATGTATAGGCTATTATGTTTTGTTTGAAATTTGGTATGTAAACTTTTAGCCATGCGAAAATGGCATAAATGTTCGTTTGGATTTGGTTCTATGATGCTTGGTCACAAGTCTTGGTAATTCGGTTGTGGTTGAGTATTGGTTGAGGTCTACTCGATTATTACGCCATATGTCATGGCTAATTTATTTTCGGTGTTAAATTCATGATTTGGTAATAGTGTAGTGGGGAGATGCTCGGTGATAATTAGTCTTTGGCATGGCTAGTCATGGTCATAAATTGTGACATGTACGATGAATTATTAGTTAGATCAAGGAAAAATCACGAAATAGGCATAGTCTGCTTTAGTAACAGATGCTGACAGCAGCAGTGTTGTGAGATTGAAAAATCACTAAAAATAGTAGAAATGAAATTAAATAATGAATAAATTAGGTAATCGAATCTTGATGAGTCTATTTTCATATGGAAGAAACAAAACAACCATATGAACTTTATGTTAGGAGATAATTAAATTCTTGTGAAACAGTGCCAGAGCAATTTCTGGATCCCATGTTGTGACTTAGAAAATTCACCGTAAATTTTATCGAGATAATTAGAGGTCGTGTCTTATATGTACAGATTCTTTATCAAGTCTAGTTTCATTAGAGAGAAACAGCATAGGCATTGAAGCCCTTTACAGGGAGATATTTAAATCGTAAGGTACAGAGGTCAGTGTAGTCGAACCTTGAAACAGGGGAAACTTTAACAAATAAACTGTACTAATTGACCCTACCAAAAATTCTACAAAAATTCCACCATATAGATATATGAGTCTAGTTTCAGGGAAAATTTACAGAATTTTATTTCGAGTTTCAGAACTCAAAATATGATTTTTAAAGCAACCACGATACAGTAGCCAGCTTGCCTGGAACAAAAATATATATATATAGGGGGAAATAAATGAAGTAAGCCGGTAACACCTCGTGTTCGATTTCCAGTAACGGCCATGAGTTCGGGGTGTTACATTAGTGTTCTACTAATGGCTGAGTTTTTTGAGTATTGTGTTGTATGATATACATGTTAAATTCTATGAATGATGAATCATTCTAAGGATTGAATGTTGATGTATCGTGATGTATGATGCATAATGATATGAAATTGCATGGTTGAGTGTAAGTTGACTATGTTGAGTAGATGTAATGGTTGACATGATATATGTCGTGCTTTAAATAGAGTATTGCTTCTGTGCTGGTGTTTGAAATGCATGCATGTCATTTATAAATGTTGCCTTGCGAAAGCTCAGATGGACAACACGGAGATCAAATACGCATTTTATTTTGTAAATGTGGCTTTGCAGAGGTTCGAGCAGATTGAATAGGGAACAGAGTTTAATGATTGAATTGTTTAGAAAAAGGTGCACACCAGTATATAAAAGCCCTTATTGGGTAGTATAAGATTCTGAGGATCTGAGGCTTTAAGCCGTATAGGTGAAATGAAAGTCCATGGCCATGACATTACCTTAAATGGGGAAGTTCTTCAAGATTGTCTTATAAATGGAAGTCTGCCAGGACTACCTTATATGTGGAAGCCTACCAAAACTTTCTTATATGTGGAAGCCCGGTAGGACTATCTTATAAGTGGAAATCTATTAGGGAATCTTACAAATATGATCCACTTGTATGAGTCCAGCAAGAATGAGATCGTTCACTTGTAATCTATTATTATGTGTGAGCTATCTGTTTATATGAGCCCATATATAAAAGATATGATGGTCCACCATGACTATCTCATATGTATGATGTTGAACATAGGGGATTTGCTCTTAAGGATTCGCCTACATGTTCTCGTTTCAAAGAGAAGACCACCAGGAATAGGTTGTTTGTTATTGCGAAACAGAGGTAGGATGAGATGGATCGTCAAATCTATCTACTTGGTTGAGATGAGTAGATTTTTTATTAATCCATAATGGGGTTTGCCTTATGGATCCACTAGTATGTTTTGAAAGGCATGAATCCACATAATTGGGTCTGAAACATGAATTCATAAGGATCATAATATGAATCTAAGTCCATTAGGACAAATCGCTAATAGCTGTCTACAACAAGGACTGTTTGCCAAGATTGATCCTATGTGATTTTATGTAATTACTGGTGTAATGCGTCTTATGGAAATTATCAATAGGTTATCTTCACAGGTTTGCAAGTAAGAACATGCAAAGATTCTCTCAAGGAAATAGAAGTATAAGGGGCCACGAAAGCAACTAGTGAAGATAGAATTCATAGGGATAATCTGCTAAGAAATCAATCACTATTTAATATGTATTCTAATATTACTCGGTCCGATTGTCAGACCTGAGTTACAGGATGCTACAAAAGTTTATAAAATCAATCACATGCATTTACCTTAATAAAATTCAATAAATTAATAAATACAAGCCATGATTCATTTTTAACATGAATTACAGACAAATCTGGTCTAAATCAAGCTTATGAAAGCTCTTAAGTTGACCCCAGTACAAATAAGGACTAAATTACAAACCTTTAATGTCACACCCCAAATTTGGTGGATCCGAGAAGAAGGCAAATAGACGTGAAGTTACTTATTTTGGCGCACTATGGTAGAACAGTCCGCCATTTACAGGCTTTTGGCAAACTAAAGTTGGCGCAAAAGTATCTACCCGTAGAAGTATCAAAGGATTTTATTTAGGGGTATTCTTCAATTGAAAAAAGAGTACGACAAATGAAGGGTGTGCCTCAATGTTTTGGCTAAACATGAAGCACCTAATAATTATATGAAAAAGTTGTAAGGGACTAAAGTGTCTTTAAGACCACGCCATACGTGAGTCATCGCCAAGGTGTAATACGCCTAGTTTGAATGAACACTATTCTAGTTGATTCTCGTAATAGGATTAGTTGAAGGTCGACTAGATTAATTTGACTCTCTTCTTGATTAGCCTATCTTTAAATTTCAACTTCCCTAGATTTTTCTCTACTTGCCTTGGATTTTTTAGTAGGGAAAATAAAGGATAATTCAAGCAAATACTGCGACCTGTCAAGATCTACTAAGAGAGGTTGAGTATATATAGTAAAAAGGGAACATGAGGGATGATTTTTCTTCTTTCTATTCCATCCTTCGATTCTTCCTATTAAACCTAAACATTCTTTTCTTCTTTGTTAACATGGAAGTTAGGGTTTTGGGGTTAATTGGTGGATGTTTCAACCTCATGGTAAGATTGATAGCTTTGCAAGTTATGATTTTGAAAGAGTAAGGGTGTTAAGAGGCATATGAACAATAGGGTGTGAATAAGGGGCCTTGCATGGGGTTATTTGTAATCAAGATGTTAGTAAATTATTTGTGAATGAGATTTTAATAGAAGTTCCATGTTCTTTTGAGTAGTTGCTGCTATTGGTTCAAGAAGGACGATCGGAATTGGAACTCCGAGCTACAGTAAAGGTGATTCATATAAGTCTTTATCCTGACTGATGCATGTTAATTTACAATGGAGAGTCAGATGTTGATGTCGTCTTGAGTAACTGGTGAGCGTAAGTGTATGAAAAATATTATAAAGTTGTTGCATGTTTATAAATGAGGGATATGTGTTACTTCATGAATAAAATGATGTGTGGTACATATAGATGTAAAATCAAGTATGAGAGAATATGAGTTCATCAAAAGTGTGAATGGACTTGGATAAGTGCATTATGTGTTAAGTAAGAAACAAAACTATTTGTGATGCCTCCAGAAGGGCAGGTACATTGCTAACTGGACTGGAAAATCATGACATGCATATATGTGTAAAACCATGTTGTAGAGGCCCATGTCATCATATGACAATAAAATATTCATGATGTTACTTTCGGTAAGATGTAAACTAGATTGACAGATCACAACATGAAATATGTACAAGACCATGTGGGAGAAACCCATGGCACCCTCTGAGATAGTCTGCCGGGACAGTAAACAAGTAATTTTCTATAAAGCCTTTGTGGCGTATTCAGTAAAGAATGTGTGGCGTATTCTGTGATGCCTGTGTGGCATAATTTGTAATGCCCTTGAGGTGAGATATGGATAACCGCCTTTGTGGTGAAATAAGGGTAAGTTTAGAGACTGCTTCACTGGATAACTATGTGGTAGAGATCTAGATAAGTTTGAAAACATCTTTGTTTGGATAGCCTTGTGATGAAATTGAATATAACTTAAAAGCATTTCTTGAAAAAGTTCTCAATGATATTTTTGAAGGGTGAATCCACCATATTAGTTTGTCAGTACAAGTAATTTGACATATTTGTAATTATGAGCTGTCTAAGAGTTTGTCAGATCTGAATTTGTTTATGCTATGTAAGAAAGTAATCTCAATTATCTGGTATCCACCAAATCTGAGTGGCTGTATATAGAAAGGTTATCTAAAGTATAAGTTTTCTGTCAAATTAGAGCATTTTCATGACATGTAACATGGTTGCCTGGGATTCCACGGGAATGACTTAGAAGATTTCATCCATCGGAATAAGTTGTGATCTGGGTTGATTTAAGACATGATCTAACAAGTAATCTAATAATTGTCAATTCAGTATGAGAATTCACTAAAGGTAGTATCCACCAAGAATAGTATTTGTGGGTATCCCATCTTGGGGAAGGTATTTGACATCTAACTGTGTGAGAATCCGACATAGGTATGCTCTATTATGATATCCTTCTGAGAAGTGTAATCGATTTTTGAAGAGGAATGAGGTCTATATTGAGTGTTAAAGTCTAGAATATGCTCAATGAGTGAATGATTTGATGCAATTACTTGTAGCAAATTAAACTTGTTTTCATACTTAAGGAGCTTGAATATAAGTAATTTTATTATGTTTTATTTCCTTTTTCAATTTTAGTTTTCAATTAATAAAAAGTGTAATTTGAGTAATTTATATGACCTTAGGGGCCAAAGTAGGACTAAGGGAAGGCTAACATGTCTAGAGAGTGTCTAGGACACCATTCAGAGGCATGAAAACTCGAGATTGGTTGCCATGTTGCAACATGGAGGTTTGACGTCACAACATTTTCAGCAGGAACCCAAAATACCAAGTCTACCTTTGGTGTTGTGACATAGACAAAGGATATCATGGCAGACCCCTAAAGTTGAGCCTAAGCCAAGGAAACTATCTTTAGTGTGGCGACATAGGCAATGGATGTCATGGCACCAGCCCTGTACGTGAAAAAACTATGAGCTGAGGGCGTTTTGTTTTGCACAATGGAAATTAAGGTAGAAATGTCAGTTGAACTAGGACTAAGAATGTCAACTACCCTAAGATTATAAATAGGATCATTAAACACTGGAGAGATCATCATTTCTATAACTTAGAATTTTCCGTTAAATTTAGTTTTCAGTTTTTTGTTTGTACTTACTATTTCTTTTCAGTTTTTTTTTGTTATTGTTCTTCAGAGAATCTAACTTGTGGATTCATCAAACTATTTGAGGACTTCTGCACTTCAATGTTCAAATACAAATAAGGATTTCTCTTTACTTTTACTCTTGATCTGTTTCTCATGTTTACTTTATTCATCAAGTTTATATTGTTTATGAGATCCATGAGGAACTAATGCTCTTATGGGGGATTAGCGAGTGGATGTGAGAATAATTAATTTTTATGTAGGGTTTCTTAGTGGATCAACTATTTGGGATAGGAAGAACTTAAACCCTAGGCCTGGCAACCCTAGAAAGTGATTTAGGTGGGAATTAATCCAAAATTGGTATTGTCTATCCGTGAACCCCTTACCCTAATCCGGTTTGGATTGTGAGGTCGAAAGATAAGTAGTTCTTGCCGACTTGTTAGTTTAGTGGAAGATCGAGAGATCCTGCTAGGTTAGCTATTAGTTGATTAAGTAGAACCTGAAATAGGAATTTTTCTTGACCACCGAAGCGAGTTAGTCTCCCATGCTTAGATTTGATTGAGTTAGCATATCAGTTCTCCAGTTTCATTATTTTATGCAATTTTATTTCTTTTCTTATAGAAACAAATACTTTTTACTTTATGTTCATTGTACTATAATTTATTTAAATTACTAATTAGATTTATTTACGTTTATGTTAATATTAATTTAGTACTCGCCTCCCTTGGGTACGATCCTCAGAGTACTCACCTACTTTTTTGTAAAAATATATTATAGCTTGACCTGTATACTTATTGACATTGCCTCAATTCCATATTTTTAGTAGTAATATTCATACTCTTGACAATAGTATACCGGGAGGTAGTCAAGTTGTTGGCGTCGTTGCCAGGAAGGCAATGTTACTAAATTAGTTTTAATTTTTGCGTCTAATAGAATAATTAGGAAAATTTTAAATTATAGATAAGATTTTTAATTCCTTTTGTTTATTTATTTATTTATTTTAGTTTGCTAACATTTTTTTCTTTCCTTTAGAAATCCCAGTACATACCCCTAAAAAGGGAGAGGGTCCTGCAAAGTTAACCACTGAGATCAACTTAGCAGCATCATTCGGACATGGACGAATTCAACTATATATGGTCTGATGATGAAACAAATTACGATGATGAAATTTATGAGGAGGGATTATATAAAGAATGATAGATTAAAAAAAGTTAGAGATTGCTAATGCTAGAATTGAGCCAGCGAAGAGACAACGTCTCAACAAATCAACATAATAGAAATTAGGGTTCTAATATAGATAAATACTTCCATGGGTTCGATGACACTCAGGAAAATATTAAAGGTAAGTTTTGGACAAATGAGGAGGATAACCACCTTAATAGCATCTTAAAAAGGTGAAAGCTTGAGTAGCCTGGTAGTCTCGATTTGGGAAGACAATAAAAAAGACGTCAATGAGTTCAAAGAAGAAATGACTACACAAAAGGATGTTAAAGCTGAGTTACAACCAATAGTTGAGTTAGCAATTGAACAGAAAATTGGGTCAAGCACCCAATTTGCTCTCCTCACGATATCAGTTTCACCACAACCAGAGAACGAACAATATTAGAATGTAATAGAAGGTGTAAGTGTTTCAAATTTATCCTAGTCATTTTATGATATGTTACCCAGTATTGAATCAACAGAGAAACTTCCAACGTATTCAAAGCCTATAAAAGGAATCATGGAGGAACAAAAAAGCATTGAAAAAGAGGACCCGTTCAACACTGATACATTCTACAAGGTGATAATCCTTAATCAAACAACCCAAAAAATTAGAGATCCAAAAAGTTTCATGATGTTAATAAAGACAGAGACCATAAAGTCTGATAGGGCTTTAAGTGACCTAGGAATGGGTTTTAATCGACTGGCCCTATCAATAAATAAGGAACTAGGGTTGAGGGAACTAAAAAGCACTCATGTCCTACTAGAACCACCGAAAAAAATTACGATTCAACTAAAAAGGATGCCCAAAGATGGATTTCTTGAATGAAACAAGTATAATATGCGATTTGACTTTATAATCCTAGATTTTGAGGTAAATTTTGAAAACTTCGTTTTGCTGAAAGAATTTTTCTCAAACTCTACTAGATTTATTATTGATTTTGAGAAAAACAAAGTAAAAATAAAGGGTAAAAGTGAAACATATAATGTTGGTGCCCTACAAAATCAGGGTTATAAGAAACACCTAGGACCACCAGGCTATAAAATATTTATAAATGTGGTTAATACCCTTAATTTGAAAAAGGTATTCTTGGTGATAAGTGTAGGGCGAAAGAGCAAGTTCAAAGAGTGGGACAAACGAAGAAAAGTGGAATGATATGACGAATACTGGACTAATACTAATAAACAATTAAGCAAAAGTGCATCCTTCTGTACATTGACAAAGCTGACGGATGAATCCAGTAGCAATACTTGATAATTTAAAAAATTGAGACTAAAATTTTGTATATTATTGTATTTTTATAGACTTACGGATAGTTTAGGATTTAATTTTATTTAAATCGTGTAAGAATTTTTTTGAACACTTTGAAATTCAAGGGGAGAGGCCAAAACAGAGTCGGAGTCGCAACATGGAACCTCTGTGTTGCAACATCGATTATAGGTTTACAAAATTGAGCAATTTAGCTCGATGTCGTGATACAACACCTCTCTGTTGTCACAAAGAAGTCAGTTTACCCTAGAATCCAAAAATTTCAAGATGTGTCACGACATCAAACCCCGATGTTGCGACATCGATATTCTAACAGAGGTGTTACGACATAGAGCCCCTATGTCGTAACACCGCTGCAAATTTCTGTAGGGTCAACCCGACCCGTTACGTAACCCAATGACTTAAACCTTGTTTTAACTTTAAAATGCCAATGATTTTTAAACATAACACACTTCTATTTAGTTTTAAACTCTCTTTAATCTTACAATCTTTCAAAACTTTTTAAACCATTAAACCTTAAAATACCTTTTCTCTTCTCTCCCTATTCTACTACAATTTTTCTTCTTCCTTTTGTGTTTTCATTCAGTGTAGGTTAAATACTCCACATTAATGAGTAATTTGCAACAAGAGTTTGCAAGGAATCAAAAACTTTCAAATCGAGGTTAAGGGTTCCTAACTTTACTGTTCTATTGCATTGTCCTTGTTGATTTTGAAATATATTACTTGATCATTGGTTAGTTCTTTTAGTTGGAATATTATTGAAAATGCCTCATAGAAAATATAGAAGAAGTAATATACAAGAAACACTGTTGGTTTTGGATCCCTTGAAATTTCAAAACCTGAATGTCGAGAAATATTTTCTCGAATTGTAAGGAAAAACATTTATTCAAGAAAGGGGGTTCGAACCATCGATGATTCTATATAAAGAAATTAGGGTGTTAGTCTGATATCATAGATAGGAGTGTCTTTGTGTAACTCCCAAAGAAAACGTTGTTATTCCCATAGTGCAAGAGTTCTATGCATCCTTCAGGGATCAAGAGACGAGGAGACCATATAGTGCAATTTGGGAAACCGTAACGGTTAGAGGTAAGGAAGTACGCGTTACTCCTCAAGAAATTTGTGAGTTTTACAATGTCCCATACTATGGAAATGATTTTCTTAATAATACAAATTTAGACACCTTTAAGGACATAGATATGAATGACATTATAAAATACCTAACTGAAGGGAGGGGTGGATGGAACCATCAATCGGATACCAAATTACCAACAAATTTTAATCAAGAAATCATGTTTCCCATAACTAAGATGTGGATGCAATTTATGTGCACTAGAATCACACTAGCTATGAATGTATCTAATGTAAGTACTTTTCGAGCCATTTTATTATATGGCATCTTATAGAAAAAATGAATATGTGCCAGGAGATGGATCTATAGTAGCATGAAGTGATGTATAAGCAGCCATAAGGTTAGGGTTTTCTTCCCCCACCTCGTGACGACACTATCCAAAAAGGCTAGGGTTCCAATGGAAGAAAATGAGTAATTTATGGGACCGATGAAGAGCTTAATAGGCGATTCTGTGTATACACAATACATTGAACTCAACTGGAAACAAATCAAAGATTGGAACCAAAGGAGAAAACAAAAGATGGATGTCTCAACATCTTTAAAAAGAAAATAGGCAACAAAAACTTGAAAAGTAAGTGAAATCTCAGACAACGAATGGATGATCAGATGGATGCAGGAAATGGGACCAGTCATTTAGGAGTTTGTACAACAAAACAATATTAGAGTGCCAAATTATCTGCCAAACAAATACAGGTCCAAGCCATCCCAATATAGATCCAAGAAGTAGGGGAGTGAAGAAGAAGAAGGAAACAAAAGGGAAAAAGAGGATGATGATGAGGAGATGGAGTAAGATTTCTTGGAGGAGGATGATGAACACGAGGCAACATTCCAACCGCAATATTGTACACCGAAAGGACCCGTCATTCGTGGTCCAACCCAACATGCATATCCGTTGGGTGGAGGTTCCTCTCAAGGACACATCTCGAGAAAAGTGAAGTCTCCAATGGAGGGGGCAATCAACCCGCTTTGAGGATTTTGACAATTAATAAACTTTTTAATTATTTTGGGATTGTAAACAATTAATTAGAATTATTTTTATTTTATTGTTTTAAGAGTAGGATTAACAGTAGATTTATTTTTTTTTGTTTCAAATTTTCTATGTAAGAACCTCATGTGAAAGAAGCACAACATTTTTGGAGCTTTAAACAAACAAGGAAGAAAGCACCCACCATAAAGACTACGATAATGTAACGATTAATCGGGTAACTTCATTTATTATCTATTTAAGGGATGCAGGTTAGGGACAATATGCTATCTAAAGTGTGCGGAGGTAACATACGAAATTTTGTTTTTATTTTTATGTTTTTATTTTACTTTTCTAGTCAAAGTGTGCTTGAGCATGTAGAAATACAAGTGATTCACTATTAAAATTAAGATTTTAGTAGCGTTTTTAGTGGCGTTAGGACAGAAAACGCAGCAAATATTATACATTAGTGGCGCTAATGAAAAAAGCCGCAATAGGTAAAGCAGTAGCGGTTTTTATGAGAAAAACACCGCAAAAGGTCAAGCAGTAGCGGTCGCAAAAAGGTCAAGCAGTAACGGTGTCTATGAGAAAAACGCCACAAAAAGTCAAGTATTAGCACACTACAAAAAATCATTTTATTTTAAACAAAACGACGCTGTTTTGCTCCCTGTATTCTCACCCATAATCCAAGTGCCCATCATGTATTCTTTTCAACAACTCATGCACTCTTTCATCCTCTTCTATTTATTATTTAACTACTTTCTTTATATTAATTAAAATACAATTTATTTTTAATTTAATATTTAAAATCTTCAAAAAAATAATGACACATAGAAAAAATTTGAAAGTAAAAACATAAAAATATATATATGTTAAAAATGAAAAAATTAAAATACTATTATTTAAAATTATTTTAAAGTTTTTTGGGTATATGACTGATTGTTTTTTAATTCATATATTAATTAATTTATTATATAATTTTAAAAGAGATAATATTAATTTTAATATATTAAAATTATCATTATAGTTTAAATTATTTAAGAGATAATAGATAAACTTTATATATATTAAAATTAAAAAAGTTGCTAACCCATACATCTCTAGAGAAACAAAATTAATTAGTAAATTGAAAAAGTTATTTAAATTTCCTAAAATTTGAAAGAATATATAATTACAAAAGAGAAAATTTTTTTAAAAGCTTTTTAGTTTTTTTTTTTCATATTTTGAAATTCTTTTTTGTTTTCTTACATAAAAAATTATATAAAAAATTCAAATTTTATCTAATTCTTTTAAAATTGATATGAAAGATATAATAATTCAATATAAAAATTACTCATATGTTATTAAAAAAAGTCAAGCATTAGTCGCGTTTATGAGAAAAACACCACAAAAGGTAAGCAATATCTGCGTTTTTATCAAAAACGCCGCAAAATATCATTTTATTTTAAACAAAATAGCGTTGTTTTGCTCCCTATATTCTCACCCATCATCCAAATGTCCATCATGTATTCTTTTCAACAACTCATGTACTCTTTCATCCTTTTCTATTTATTATTTAACTACTTTCTTTATATTAATTAAAATAAAATTTATTTTTAATTTAATATTTAAAATCTTCAAAAAAATAATGACACAGAGAAAAAAATTGAAAGTAAAAACATAGAAAAATATACGTTAAAAATGAAAAAAATTAAAATACTATTATTTAAATGATTGATTTTTTATTTTATATATTAATTAATTTCTTATATAATTGTAAAAGAAATAATATTAATTTTAATATATTAAAATTAACATTATAGTTTAAATTATTTAAGAGATAATAGATAAATTTTATATATATTAAAATTAAAATAATTACTAACCCATGTATCTCTATAGAAACAAAATTAATTAGTATATTGAAAAAAGTTATTTAAATTTCCTAAAAATATTGAAAGAATATATAACTACAAAAGAGAATTTTTTTAAAGCTTTTTAGTTTTTTTTTCATATTTTGAAATTTTTTGTTTTTGTTTTCTTACATAAAAAATTATATAAAAATTTCAAATTTTATCTAATTCTTTTAAATACTTAAATTTTCAAAAATTATTTATTTAAAATTGATATGAAAGATATAATAATTCAATATAAAAATTGCTCATATGTCATTAAAAAAGTAAAGAAAAAATTTAAGTTGCTCAAAACGAAAAAATATGGGGACCAATTATATAATTTCACCTAAAAATTTTGTTTGAAATGATGATTTAATGATGTTACAACACGTTAACATAAGTGACTAAAATGTAATATTTCAAATATAAGTGAGTAAAATGTAACCTGAGACAAACAAAAGTGACTATTTTTGTAGTTTAGTCAAATAAGAATTTGGCAAAAATGGTAAAATTAAATATGTATAAATTATGATGCTTTTAACCTTAAATTGTCTGAATTTATAGATTTTATATAAAAATAAAAAATAAGCTCTCAAAATAATATTTTTTCTTTGTAAAAAAAATATAAATATAACATTTTAGTTAAATTAATCTTCGAATATCTCTTAATACTAACTCTATTAAAAATTCAAATAATAGAAATTTATTAGAATCAAAGGCATCAGCGGCGTCATAAATGCCACAAAAGGTAAGCAATAGGCCACAAAAAATAATTTTATTTTAAACAAAACATCGTCATTTTTCCCCTAAACCATAACCCCTTATTTTTACCCTAAACCATAATCACTTGATCAAATAGAATGGAAATAAAGCTCACAAGTGAATGAAAGAAAAGTATGGATGTCACACCCCAGTGCAGGCGAGTTCAAGGATAAGGCGTATAATAGTGAAAGAATATGTGTTTGGCAGGTTGTAATTCGCCCATTTGCTTCTTATGGCGTATACTTGTAGGTGCATAGTATACGCCGAGTAATTTAGTGGAACCTTATTGTTAGATTATTTCATTAGTGAAAAGGGAAAGGCCTCAGCTAAACAAAAAGGCAAATTATAGTATGATTTATCGCCAAATGTATAATACGCCTAGTTCTTGTTGGATTGTGAAGTGTTTGGTTAGGAATCAACTGAATTGACTGTTTTAATATTTGCTACATAGGATATTTAATTTTGTTTCTTTTGGAGTCTATAGGCCAATAAGAGAGACAAACTCTAAATTCAAGTGACACTTGTTGAATGTCTATAAAGGAGATTAGATCATATTTATATATGAGATAAGAGTTCTGTGAGGAGTTTTCTTCTGGATTCAAAATGTTACTCTCTGATTCTTTTTTGGAATCGATTTCATTTACTTTTCATTGCACTGGAAACTTAAATTCTTGGCTTAACCAGTGATTATCCCACCTTTGGATAAGTATTACAACTCTACATGTTAAATTCTGAAAAAGTAAGTCTGTAAGGAATGTGTAAACAATAAGATGTAAGTATAAGGTTTGGCATGGGGGTTGTAAGTGCTTGAGATGATGGTAAGTTATATATGAATAAGCTTTTAATGGTATTTCTATGTTCTGTAAGCAATGGTTTTTGTTGTTGGTTTGAAAGAGATGTCTGAGTCTAGAGTTTAGAACTACAAAACGTGAGTTAAGGTGAGTCTTCATCTTGACTCTTTTCTATGAACTATTCGAATAAGAAATATATTTATATACTTACATAAATGGAGTGAAGGTGAAGTTTACGAAAACTGGTAAGGTGTAAGTATGGTAAAGATGAAAGATGTGTTGTAATAAATTGTATAAAGTTTAGTTAATTGAATGATGTTTTATAAGTAGGTAGGTAAGGTCTGGTATTCGAGATGTACAAGCCAATAAAGAGGTGATCATCTGGTTAAGTGAATGCTGAGTTGAAGCTTTATTGTGAAGCCTTTGGTATGACAGTTTTAATGCTATCCAGAGTAGAATATCACAATTTGAAAATGAGTGTAAGACCATGAGGTAGAGGCCTATGGTAGCTTGGTATGATTTGGAAACTTTCATAGTGCAGCCTCTAGTAAGATAAAGACTGGATTGGTAGATCACGATACATGAATTTATGTAAGACCATGTAGTTAATACCCATGACACTATGAAATGATTGTATGTATGTTCATGGTGTAGCCATCGATAGTGTATGAATAGAAATGGCAGATTACTATACATGAAACTCTGAATAAGTCTATGAGGTAAAAACCCATGGCACCTTCTATGAAGTTCGCTGGGACAGTAAACACGAGATATTGTATGATGCCTTTATGGTGTATTCCGTTTGACCCTTGATGCATGGTTTGTCATGTGCGTCTGGTAAGCTGTGTATATTCGTCTTCATCATAAATGTGAATAAATTATGTTAGTTCCGTAAAAAGTTTGGCTGAGATTAGGTATTGATATGCTCAGAGTTAGGAGCTGAGTAAGATTTGTAAAATAAATGAATAAGTTATTAGAAAGAACTGTGTAGCTGTATGATAATGAAGGTATCAACATACTAATTTGAGGGTGTTAGATATGGTTATATTTGTAGTTATTATGAGTGACTTAAGAAATTTTCAATGTGAGATCGTCTGTGTTATGAAATGATTAAAACAGAGTTAATTGGAATCAATCATATCGGGGTTTTGTTTGGATTGTAATGGTCTTTTCTGTAATCATATGAAGTCTGAGTTATGGGTATTCTAAGTATCCATGGTTTTGAAAGCAATTAATGATGTGAATATCAACAGATTGATATATGAAGTACATTGTAAGAGCCCAAATAAGACCGGGCTTAAATAAACCAAATGAATAATTATTATTTAATAGTCCATAAAGTCTAGCTTACAAGAGTCCAAATATACATCCAAATAGCCCTAACAGTTGCAACCCAAACAAACCCATACACCTGAGGCCTAATACTACCCAGCAGACTTAGTTAAAAACGGGCCCAATTGACCCAAACTCTCAGAGGCCCAAAACCTAAAATCATCAGCTAGGGTTTCTAACCCTAGCTCTCTCCCTCACGCCGCAACTGCTTTTGGAAGGTTCGGGGAGCGTCTGTCTAGCTCCCCAATCAAGGCCACCATTCAGGGTTCTGCCTTCGTAATCAGCACCCCACCGACACCACCACCAGACTGCAGGTCTCCATCAACGCCAGCAACCCTTCCATCGCCGGATTTTTCGCAAGCACCTGCAAAAGAGGGAAAGAACCACAACAACAAGTAAAGCAAATATGGAAAGATATAAAAAGATTTCTTTCCTAATTTTTTGTAATAAACAGTGGCTATAAAAGCCTGAATCAAACCATTGTAAAGGGACCGATTTTTGAAGAGCATAGAAATACATACTTACAGATACTTATTCAGAAAGATACAAACAGTTTCAGAAAAGGTGATTTAACAGTGTATTTTTTATTATTTTTGTAATATATACATATATATAAACTGTTTTAGCAAAAAAATATAGATTACAAAAAAATAAAAGGAAGGAAGTTACCTGACGAACGACGAGTGAAAGGAAGGGTTTTTAAACCCTAGCCACCGTGTACGGTGGTTCTTAGGGTGGTGCGTGGGCGCGTGACTGGTGTGTGGCCGACGGAGGCCAAAGCCTGGAATTCTCTCCACTCTCTCTTTCAGAGAGAATTCTTAATTTTTTTAAAACCGGTTTCAAATGATTTTAAGGCTAATAATTTGGCTTATATAGCCTTGACAAAACAGCATCGTTTTGTGACCCAAGGATCCGCGCTTTGACCCGATTACCCAGGGAGGATCCGCGCATTTTTGAGAATTGGGTTAATTACCCAATCGATCCTTCTATCCCTTTTGTATTTACAATCAAACCTTATTTTATTTTATAATTTGGCCCATTATTTTATTTTAGTTTTAATTTAGTCCCTATGGCTATTAAATTATATTCTGGAAAACGTCACCGTTTTGGGAATAGGGCAATTTGTCCAGTGAGTCCCTCTAATTTTGTGTATGTTTTAAATAGGACCTTATTTCAGATTTATTCCTTTCAAAATTCGCCCATTAATTTTGCTAAACTCTAAATTTAGTCCTATATTTATTTTATTATGCTATATATATTTTATTATTTGTTTTATTTTAATTTTACTTCCATAAAATTATTTTATAAGTGTTATTTTTATATGTATTATAATTGTTTATTATATATTAATTCTCTCATAATTATTATTTTATATATATATTATTATATTTTTACATATATTATACATTTATTTATACATATTATTTTTACATATAAATTTTCATTATTATATGCTATATTTATTATATTATTTCCCATATATTTTATTATATTATATATATATTATTTAAAATTTTGTAAATTGTTATTATTAAATCATATTTTTAACTCATATTATATACACATTTCATTATTAATTAATTAATTATTTATTATATATATCATTTTATTTTAAATTTATATTATGAATTCTCTTACATACTTTCAAGCTAATATATTACCATATAATTATTATTCTTTTGTAAATATTCTTGTTATTATATTATATATTATATATTAAATACTATTTTAAAATTGTTATGAAATATCTTATTTTTAATTATATGCATATTTTGTTAGCAATCAATCATTTTATTTTTTATTAGTTCTTTTGTAGATTTTTATATTGCATTAAACATGTATGTGTTAAATGTTATTTTTATTATTATATGTTATATTTTGTAGACATGTACATTGATATTATACTTTTATTTGCATGTCATATATTATTTAATTATTGCTTTCTTATATATCATGCATTATTGAAATATTACCTTGTATATTTGTATATTTTGTTTATTCATTCTCAATACATGCTATATATATATATCTTTGTATGCATATTGTTAATATTTGCCATGTATATATAATTTTTATGCATCTAATGCGATCTTCATATTATTGCTATCATTTTGTTAAAATGCATGTATTATTTATTTACTACAATAATATGTTACTATGTATGATTTATAGTACAATATAATTCCCCACACATCTTTTTTTTTAAAAATAAGGCCCCAAAGTTTTCAAAAAAATACAAAGGCAATGCTTGGTGTTTGGAAATTTCGATAAAGTAGTGCCCTAACTTATTGGGTTGCAACTTTTCTCGTTAAGTTCGAATAATCAAGTACCCTTCTTAAGTTTTTAAATGTTTGCAAAACGTGAGCTACTGTCTTGGAATTGCAAAATAATATGTCCTAACTTATTGGATGTAGCGTTTTGTTGTTTCGAGATAGGGATTTCTAAAAAGCCAATTTAGTGTCAATACTTTGATATGAATGAACTTTAATTTACAAAAAAATCAAACTATACTAATTTAAAGAGGATTACATCTTAAAACTTTTTGAATTTTCGAGATTAAAGACATTTGATAATCAGTTAGGTACCAATTTGTTTTGGGCGTTACGAGGGTGCTAATCTTTCCTCGTACGTAACCGACTCCCGAACCCGTTCTTTTATTTTGTGGACCAAAACTAATGATTTTAAAACAAAATGTTTTAAAGGTGATCCAATCACACCTAAAAAGATTAGTGGCGACTCCCGTTTTTGTTTTTTAAAATCGATTCCCATTTTCCAAAACTCAATTTGAAAATGGTCTCGACAGCTTGGCGACTCCGCTGGGGACAATTAGAGAGTCAAGTCGTATAATTGATTACCTCTTGTCTTAATGTCGGAAGTTAATGATTTTAAAATTTAATCCTCTTTGCATTACATGTGTTTGTATTATTGCATGTGTTGCTATATTATGACACGCATTGCATTTGCATGACCGTTGTGGTCATACCCTTAAGTGGGAGTGAGAAACTACGCCTTCGTGAGGTTTTCGCCTCTGTGCAGGATAGTGAATCACTTTTGGAATACATTCGTACTTATGGTTTCGTGAGATTTTCATCTCCGTGTAGCCATAGGGAAATGTATTCCACTGAACCGAACTCAATTCAAATGAGCCTATAATGGGTGAGAATCGAGGAATCTGTTGGTTCGGGTACCTCAAACTTTAGAACCAACCCCATGTCGAAAGACCGTATGAGCCCAACTTAGTTAGGTTTAAACTTTAGACATTACCCTTATAAGTTATTGTTGAAATTTATTGATATCATGTGATACTGACTATCTCTTTTCTTTTGCTTGCATGTCATTTTGCATTTACAAAGATCTCAGTTCACGATCAGTTTCTAAGTTAGGAAGTTTTATTATGGAGAACGGACTTCTTGATAGAGTGGAAGGCAACGCTACCGTCCATAGATGGTCCGAGCAAAGTCAACTAGAAAAGGGAGATAGTATAGCTGAGGGATACGTATCGGAGTTGTCAGATTACACTCGTATTAGCGTCACGCAGAATAATCTCCAGGAGCTTAAGGCAATTTGGGATCAGTGGGGCCAAGAGACCAAGCAGTTATTCTACGGTAACTATGGAGACTTACCTTACTTGCTGGATGTTCAAATAGACGAACACTTATTCCGAGCCCTTGCGCAGTTTTGGAACCCGGCATACGGTTGCTTCACTTTTGGGGAAGTAGACATCGTACCTACTGTAGAAGAGTACACTGCTTTACTTCGTTGTCCCCGATTTCAGAATGATAGGATCTATTCCCGAGCTTCTTGTGTCCCTACCGTTTGGAAGAAATTGATGATTATTACGGGGATGAGCGAGCAGTCGGCCACGGCCTGAATTAAAGAAAAGGGTGAGTGCAAGTGCATTTCGTGGGATGCTTTGAAAGATCTGATTCTGACACACCCTGATGAGACGCAGAAGGTAGATGTTTTTGCCTTAAGTTTATATGGATTGATGGTTTTCCCTAGGGCTTTGGGATATATGGATGAGGCAACCACGGATCTTTTTCATCAACTCAGTAAGAGAGTTACTTCTGTTCCTACGATTCTAGCAGAGACGTTCAGGTCTTTAGGTGCATGTAGGAGGGCTGGTGCAGGCAGGTTTGTTGGTTGTGCTCAGTTGCTTTTAGCTTGGTTCTACAGTCATTTCAGATTGATAGATAAGGTTTTCTATCGGGTTTTCTTCGAGGATTATTCATCGTTGAAAGATATAGTAACTTCAGCTAGGAGAGTTGATATTCTAGAAGAAAATTGGATGGCTCTATTTTAGAATCTTCAATCGAAAGATGTCAAGTGGAGGGCTCCATGGATGATGCCTGGCGAGGTTCTTTACCGATGCAACAGTTTTGATTGGGTACCCCTATTGGGAATTTGGGTTGCCATTGGTTATGCCCCATTACTTGTACTGAGGCAGCATGGGTTGAGACAGTTCGTGCCAGCGACTCATGGGTTGGCTCAAAGTGAATTTGTATACAGAGGAGCCGATTACAAGAGGAGGGTTAGCGAAATTTCTAGTGCTTGGAAGAAGACTTATCGATTGAAAGGAGTAGCTATTAGCCCTGCTACCACGCTAGAATTTGTTGAATGGAGAGGCAGAAGGGTGAATGATAATATCCCTAAGCCGAGTGTGGAAGGAGCTCGACCAATGGAGGAATATTTGCGAGCAAGGCCTTCAGAGTTAGAAATTATAAAGCAGGAGTTCGAGAGAAAAAGCTCAGAGTTTGAGAAAAGGATAGCAAAGCTCGAAGAAGAGAAGATGTACTTGAGTTTGGACGTCGAGGTTCAAAAGATAGAGGCCGAAAAAGAGAGGAAAGAAAAGAGGAAGATTGAAGAAGATCGAGGTGATCTAAAAGAGCATTACAAAAGGGCACAAGTATCCTTGAGAAGGGCGAGAGTAGGAGGATCTTCGGAGTAGTTGCAGAAAGAAGTCCAGGAGGAAAAGGCTAGAGTTGAGTATTGGGAGAGGAAGTTCCAAGAGATGCAAGTGCAGAATTTGGCATTAGAGGAAGAGAATAAAGGATTAAAGACTAAGGTGATTGAGCTTGGAAGATCACTGCGATGGCACCAAAGCCATAATTCTACGGTCGAGTTAAAGGAGCTAAAGAGCAAGGTCGAGGATTTGGAGGTAGCATTGCATGACGGTGAACTTCGGGTTGAGCAGCTCAAGGTGCAAGAAGACTATCTGAAGGGAGAGCTACATCAGACTAGAGGACAGGTCAAAGAAAGGGATCATGTCATTGGAGAGGCCATAGCCCAGATTCGAGAGGTTGCTAAGTATATGCAAGACTTGGCAATTCGAGCTGATGTATTGAGTCTAATGTATTCATCATCGTCGGATGTAGGATGAGAGTTAGCCCTTTTATTAGATAGAGTTAAAGCTTTGGGTCTTAGGGCGAAAGCGTATTTGTGATCCTCTTATATGTAAAGATATTCTTTTTCTAAATAAAATTTTCTAAATGAAGTTGAACCAGAATCGATATTCTTTTTGCATTCATGCATTTGCATCTCATAGTATTTCATCACATCATTTGCATTCAAAGTTATAGAAAAACCCTAATTAGTTAAAGTTTACTTTCAAAGGTAGAAAAGAAAATCTGGAAATCACACATCTTTACGGCACTCGCACTAAAACTAAGAGCATGGATCAAAGGTTCGAGCAATTACAAAAAGATATGCAAGATCAAGTGCAAGAGCAGTTGGCCAAAATGCAGAATGAAATGAGGGAGCAGATGCTAGAGGCTCAAAGAAACATGATGGCTGAAATGGATCAGTTTCTGAGAGCTACTGATAAAGGAAAAGCTCCCATGGCGGTCATTGAAGAAGAGAATGAAGGTCCTCCTCTGGGTTTTACTCCGCCTCATGTACCCTTGCAAACCGATGCACCTCCTAGAAGGCCATCTGTCACTGTGAAGCCTCCACATGGGCTGATTAATGATGGTATCCATATGAATTTCCCGGCTAGTTCGGGACTCAATTTGGGTGACAATCCTACTAATCCTCTCGTTCCTGATCTAGATATGGTGGAAAAGGAGGATTTGAAAGCTAAAGCTACAAGGCAGTTAGATGAATGCTGCAGATGGCTAGAAGAAAAGTTCAAGGCTTTCGAAAGCACTGGCAATCATCATGGGATTGATGCCAAAGATTTAAGTCTAGTCCTAAACCTAGTGCTGCCTCACAAATTCAAAATGCCGGAGTTTGAGAAGTACAATGGTACTACTTGCCCGGAGGCTCACGTCACAATGTTCTGTAGAAGGATGACAGGGTATGTAAACAATGATTAGCTGTTGATCCATTGTTTTCAAGATAGTTTAGTGGGAGCAGCAGCGAGATGGTACAATCAGTTGAGCCGGGCCAGAATAAATTCGTGGAGGGATCTTGCATAAGCCTTCATGCAACAGTACAACCATGTGACTGATATGACGCCGGACAGGATCACACTTCAGAATATGGAGAAAAAGCCTAATGAAAGTTTTAGACAATATGCACAATGATGGAGGGAGGTGGCAATACAAGTACAACCACCATTGTTAGAAAAGGAAATCACCATGTTATTTATCAACACTTTGGAAGCACCGTTCATCACTCACATGATTGGAAGCACCACAAAAAGTTTCGCGGATATAATTATGGCAGGGGAGATGATTGAGAACGCCATAAGGGGCGGTAAAATTGAGGGAAAAGTGGCCAAAAGATCGGCCCCAAGAAGAAAAGACAATGAGGTGAACAACACAAGCAGTTTCAATTCGAAAGAAGTCACGGTTAGTCAGCCTAAAGTAGCCCTAGTTGGGTAACAGGGCTCTCAAAAGCAGGAATCTAGCATTAGGCATGAGAGGATGCAATTTACACCCATACCTGTGACATATCGGGAGCTTTATCAAAACTTATATGATGCGCATACTATAGCCCCTTTCCACTTGAAACCATTACAGCTTCCATATCCGAAATGGTACGATGCAAATGCCAGATGTGAGTATCATGCTGGAATATCGGGGCACTCAATTGAGAATTGTACGGGATTCAAGAAAGCCGTAGAGAGGTTAATCAAGAATGGGGTTTTGAAATTTGAGAGTACCTCAAATACTGAGAACCCTTTGCCGAACCATGACAATCAAGGAGTGAATGCCATTATTGAAGCTAGTGGAAAAAAGGGGGAAGGAAAATGTTTCTGAGGTAAGGGTGCCATTCAGGGTAATCTGGAAAGAGATGGCGAAGAGTGGGATGATAACCTCTAAGAAATAAATCGAAGGAACGGGGAATTACTGTAAGTTCCATGGGAAAGAGGGCTATGAGACTCAAGATTGTGAAAAATTCAAAGCCTTGGTGCAAAGCTTTATTGATAATAAAGAGCTACAAGTTTTTGAAGGTAGCTCTTATGAAAGTGAAATAAGTGCGTTAGAAAATGTACAATAAGGAACCAACCGGCCAAGAATTATTATTTCCTTGCCAGGGAATAATGAAGTGGGGGAGCAAAACAGACCCAAAGTGGTCATCCATAAACCCACGCCTTTCTCCTACAAAGATGACAAGAGGGTGCCATGGAGTTACGACTGCAGTGTAACAGTACCTAAAAAAGAGAGTATAGCCAGTGCATCTAAGGATGTGCAGAATGAAGGTTCCTTTACAAGAAGTGGGAAACGTTATGATGAGAGGGCATCAGAGTGGAGCCCACAAAAACAAAAGATATTAATGTTAAGAAAAAGAAAAAGACTGAAATACCCATCAATGAACCGGTAAGAGAGGAAGAGGCTAAGGAATTTCTGAAGTTCTTTAAGCATAGTGAATATAGTGTGGTCGAGCAGTTGCGTAAGCAACTAGCGGGCATATCAGTATTCGCCTTGCTTCTGAGTTCTGAGGTGCATCAGGAGGCATTATTGAAGGTACTTAACGAGACATATGTCACCCACGACATATCTGTCAATAAGTTGGACCGGTTGGTAAATAACATCAGTGCTGACAATTTCATTGATTTTAATGATGATGAAATTCCACCTAGGGGCATAGGGTCAACCAAAGCCCTACACATCACTACTCGGTGCAAAGGATACACACTTCCAAGTGTACTTATGGATAATGGGTCTGCTTTGAACGTCCTGCCGCTATCCACCTTGAACAGATTGCCCATTGACAGTTCGCATATGAAAATGTGTCATAATGTGGTAAGAGCCTTTGATGGAATTGAAAGAAAAGTAATGGGACGAATTGACATCCCTCTGGAGATTGGGCCGAATACGTATGAAGTTGATTTCCTAGTGATGGATATCAAGACCTCTTACAATTGTTTATTGGGGAGACCATGGATACACTCGGCAGGAGCGGTGCCCTCTTCATTGTATCAAAAATTGAAGTTAGTGACAGATGGTCGCTTAATAACCATCAATGTGGAAGAGGACATCATAGCGGCAGTTACCAGCAAAGCCCCTTATGTTAAGGCAAATGAAGAGGCTATTGAATGTTCTTTCCGCTCTTTAGAAGTCATTAATGCCACCTTCATTTTGGAAGGAAGCAAAGTACCGGTACCCAAAATGTCTGGAGCCACGAGGATGGCCCTACAAATGATGATGGGGAAAGGAGCATTGCTGGGAAAAAGGCTAGGAAGACAGTTGCAAGGAGGGGTTCCAATCCCAAAACTGATTGAGAAGAAGGACCGCTTTGGCTTGGGCTTCAAGCCAGACCACAAGCACAAGAGGCAGGAAATAGAGAAGTGCCAAGCGAGAAGAAAGGCGCATCTGAATGGAAGAGAAGTTGAGTGGGAACCGATGACATTCCCACCTATATACAAATCCTTTAAATCAGGAGGACTGCTGATAAAGAAAAGTCATTAGGTTAATGCTGTACACAATGAGGGATCGGAGCAAGGAAGCCTCGAGGGCATTCGCCCTTATGAACCGGGGAGCTCTCTGAATAATTGGACTGCGGAAGACCTTCCTGTAGTCTTTAGGAATTTTTCAGAGTAATTCTCAAAACATGTCTGTTACTCTAGGGCCTAGGAGTAGTAAGATTGTATTTGTGAAATAGGCTTATGTTCATCTATAATTATTTAAATAAAACATAACTTTTTATCAATTTAAACGAGTATGGTTTCATTTTTATCGACCAATATTCCTTCAAATTCTAGCAATTCTTATTCTTTTATTCGTAGCACATAAACAAATATTCTTCGATTCATTCATTCTTTGTATATTCTTTCATTCTCCCACAGGTCTCTAGATATCAATGATATGAGCACTGATACTAGAGCTCCTGATTTCTCTTACGAGCAAGACATGTGTTTAGAGGAACCTCAGGATTTTGAAGATGTTCAAAATTGTGACGTATCTCTCGATCTGTTAAGAATGGTTAAGCAGGAGGAGAAACAAATCATGCCACATGAGAAAGAGGCAATAGAGAATATAGCCCTAGAGGAAGGGAAGGAGATGAAAATCGGGGCGAGGACACAAGGCATGGTCTGGTTGAGTTGCTTCGAGAGTTCAAGGATATCTTCACCTGGTCATATCAGGATATGCCTGGATTGAGTACTGACATTGTAGTACATCGTCTTCCGATAAGACAAGATTGCAAACCAATCCAACAGGAGTTGCGGAGAATGCGTCCAGCTATTGTTCTGAAAATAAAAGATGAAGTCAAGAAGCAGTTTGACGCAGGTTTCTTGCAAGAAGTGAAGTACTCCGAATGGGTAGCTAACATTGTGCCCGTTCCTAAGAAGGATGGAAAGGTACGAATGTGTGTTGATTACAGAGATCTGAACAAAGCAAGCCCAAAGGGTAATTTTCCTTTGCCACACATTGACACTTTAGTAGACAACACAGCAGGATATTCGTTGTTCTCTTTCATGGATGGTTTCTCAGGATATAATCAGATAAAGATGCATCCAGAAGACATGGATAACACTACCTTCATAACCTTATGGGGCACCTTTTGCTACAAAGTAATGCTATTTGGATTGAAGAACGCAGGGGCAACATACCAACGAGCTATGGTAAACTTATTCCATGACATAATGCATAAAGATATCGAGGTATACGTTGATGATATGATCGCCAAGTCGCGAACAGAAAAAGAACACATCGAGGTTTTAAGAAGATTGTTCTTAAGGTTGAGAAAATTTCAGTTGAAGCTCAACCCAGCAAAATGCACCTTTGGGGCCAGATCGGGAAAATTATTAGGCTTCGTAGTCAGTGAAAAGGGAATTGAAGTTGACTCAGAAAAGGTCAGAGCCATACGAGAGTTGCCTCAGCCACGTACTCAGAAGGAAGTTCAAGGATTCCTAGAAAGGTTGAATTACATCGCTCAGTTCATTTCACAATTGACTGAGAAATGTGATCCTATTTTTCGCCTCCTCAGAAAGCACAATCAAGGTACTTGGGATGAAGAATGCCAGAATACTTTTGAGAAAGTCAAGTAGTATTTGTTGAATGCTCCAGTGTTATCTCCACCTAGCCCGAATAAACCATTAATACTGTATTTATCAGTGTTCAGTAATTCTATGGGATGTGTGCTTGGTCAACATGACGAGTCGGGAAAAAGGAAGAAGGCAATCTATTATCTCTGTAAAAAATTCAATGACTGTGAAATGAGATATTCACCAATTGAAAATTTGTATTGTGCGCTAATCTGGACCACCTGAAGATTAAGACAGTACATGTTATACCATACCACTTGGCTCATCTCAAAATTGGATCTATTGAAATACATGATGGAGTCAACGTCTTTAAATGGAAGAATGGCGAGATGGCAAATTTTGCTTTCAGAGTTTGATATAGTCTACGTAAGTCAGAAGGCTATAAAAGGAAGTGCGGTAGCTGATTTCTTGGCTAGTCGAGCTCTAGAGGATTATGAGCCATTGAAATTTGATTTTCCAAATAAGGAATTAATGTGTATGGCAATGACTGAAAATTCTCCATGGAAGCTCAATTTTGACGGGGCTTCTAATGCAGTTGGGATTGGAATTGGGGCAGTCTTGGTATCCCCGAATAGCGATCATTACCCGTTCACGTGTAAGCTGGACTTTGACTGTACAAACAATATGGTTGAATACGAAGCATGCATCACGGGGCTCCAAGCAGCCATAGAAAGAGGCATAAAAACCCTAGAAGTATATGGAGATTCTGCGTTGGTAATCTATCAGCTAAGAGGTGAATGGGAGACAAGGGACCCTAAATTGATCAATTATCGAAAGATAGTTTTGGGGTTATTTGAGGAGTTTGATGATATCACCTTTAATTATCTCCCACGAGATGAAAATCAGATGGCAGATGCTTTAGCAACCTTGGCCTCAATGATTAAGGCAAATAAAAAGGAAGAGATGAGACCAATTCAAATGAGTGTTTATGAAGCTCCAGCTAGCTGTTGTAACCTTGAAGAGGAAGAAAATGATGATAATCCTTGGTATCATGATGTATTGCGATATGTAAGAGATCGTAAATATCCAGAACAGGCAACCGAAAATGACAAACGAATTTTGAGAAGGTTAGCTTGCGACTATGTCTTGGACAGGGATGTCCTGTACAAGAGAAGGAAAGACCAAGTGCTTTTGAGATGTGTCGATGCTGTGGAAGCCAAGCTAATTCTAGAGGAGGTTCATGAAGGTGTATATGGTACCCATGCAAAGGGTTCACGATGGCAAGGCAAATCATGAGGTTTGGCTATTACTGGGCCACTATGGAAGGAGACTGCATCAACTATGCCAAAAATGCCATAAGTGGCAGATTTATGGGGACAAAATTCATGTACCGCCTTCACCTTTACATGTCATGACTTCTCCATGGCCTTTCTCCATGTAGGGCATGGATGTTATCGGACCTATATCACCGAAAGCTTTGAATGGGCATCGGTTTATCTTCATGGTAATTGACTACTTTACAAAGTGGGTAGAGGCCGCCTCTTATGCGAATGTGACCAAATCAGCTATGAGTCGATTTTTGAAGAAGGAAATCATTTGTCGGTATGGAATGCCTGAGAAGATCATATCTGACAATGCATTGAACTTGAACAACAAAATGATAGCGGAGGTTTGCGACCAATTCAAGATCAAGCATCACAATTCTTCTCCCTACCGTCCAAAAATGAATGGGGCAGTGGAGGCCGCTAATAAGAACATTAAGAAAATAGTGAGAAAGATGACTGAGACTTATAGAGACTGGCATGAGAAATTACCGTTTGCACTCCTCGCCTATCAGACATTTGTCAGAATTTCTACTGGGGCAACTCCATTCTCGCTAGTTTATGGGATGGAAGCAGTGTTACCTATTGAAGTAGAAATACCTTCTCTTCGAATTTTGATGGAGGAAAAGTTAGATGAAGCTGAGTGGGTTCAGTCCCGATATGTCAATTGAACTTAATTGAAGAAAAGAGGCTAAAAGCCATTCGACATGGTCAGATGTATTAGAAGCGAATGATGCGAGCTTATGACAAGAAAGTTCGACCAAGAGAATTCCATGAGGGAGACCTTGTACTGAAAAAGATCCTTCCTATTCAAAAGGATTTTAGAGGAAAATGGATGCCGAATTGGGAAGGGCCGTATGTCGTGAAGAAAGCTTTCTCCGGTGGTGCATTGATCTTGGAAAAAATAGATGGGAAAAGTTTACCCAATCCAGTGAACTCGGACTCAATTAAAAAATACTTTATCTAAAAAAGAAAAGAATCTAAGGCGAAAACCCGCAAAGGGCGCCTTGAGATTTAAAAAAAAAATGGAGAGGCCAAGGTGAAAACCTGCAAAGGGCACCTTGTGACCAAAGGGATTTTGAGTTGAAAACCCGAAAGGGCAGCTCAAATTTGAAGGGCATATGGTAATCTTGCTATTATTTGATACAACAAAGAGCGAAGAACGTTGCACATTGGGGCATCAACAGAGTACTTGGGATCTTTTTAACACATGTTGAATTCAAGAAAGACTTCATGGAGCTGGTGTATTGACATTCAAGCGGCGATATCTAGAGAATCTAGCTTTTGTCTTGCTTGCTATCTTTAGATTTTATTTCTTCTAGAAGATAGGCTAGCAGACTAATTCCCTTTTGTATCCTTTTGATAATTCATTCAAATCTATTTATTCTTAAAATTCATTCATCTTTCACTATTCTTTAAGTATGTTGCATTGAAATAATAATAGATGAGCTAAATATGTTCACAAATGAAGTTTTGCGCATTACTTTGGAATTTCTAGATAATACAAGAAGCTAAAATAGGACAATTGCTCGAGAAAACCACGTAAATAGGGGATGAAGAAACTCAAGGAATTCCTTTCTTCCAGTCCAAAAAGGAAAATGGACAAAACCAATGATTCAATTCTTACAGACATCCTTAGTAGATTGGAGGAAGGTCTATGGGCTGAGCAAGAATGAAATTTTGAACGATGACGCTTAGGATAGAGGTCATATTCACAGCATTTTGCATCATCATACATTTAATTTGGAACATTAGACTCACTTCGAGCATAGCATCCTAATTATCAGGCATAATCATTCCACTGGTTATCGAAGACGACGTGCTTTAATCCCCTAAACAGCAGGGTAATAGGCAGTAGCATACCAGATTTGACCTTCATACAATTAGACTGAAGCAGATCCAAGATGATTTCGCATTCTTGTGTTTACAAGGAACGAATCGAGGACATAACAGATTTGACTCTCAAACGTTCTTAGATATAACAGATCTAACCTTCAGATGTTTATACTGAAGTAGATCCAAGATGATTTGGTATTCTTGTGTTTACAAGAAACAAATCGAGGACATAGCAGATTTGACTCTCACATGTTCTCAAATATAGCAGATCTAGCTTTCAGATGTTTATACTGAAGCAGATCCAAGATGATTTGGTATTCTTGTGTTTACAGGGAACAAATCGAGGACATAGCAGATTTGACTCTCAAATGTTCTCAAATATAGCAGATCTAGCTTTCAGATGTTTATACTAAAGCAGATCCAAGATGATTTGATATTCTTGTGTTTACAAGGAACAAATCAAGGACATAGCAGATTTAACTCTCAGATGTTCTCAGACATGGCAAATCTAGCCTTAAGAGGTTTATACTAAAGCAAGGTCCAAGATGATTTGACATTCTTATGTTTACAAGAAACAAATCAAGGATATAGCAAATTTGACTCTCAAATGTTCTCAGACATGGTAGATCTAGCCTTCAGAGGTTTATACTGAAGCAAGGTCCAAGATGATTTGACATTCTTATGTTTACAAGAAACAAATCAAGGACATAGCAGATTTGACTCTCAGATGTTCTCAAACAGACTCAAGATGGTTTGGCATCCTTGTGCTTACAAGGAACCAATCAAAGACATAGTTGATTTGGATTTCACGTGTTTTCGAAAGCAAATCTAAGATGATTTGTCATCTCTGTATTGTCAGAGAACAAATCGAAGTCAAGCATCTCCATTTCAACAGGGAGTAGATACATAGCAGGTCACACCTTCAGATAATTTCACTGAAGCTAGATCCAAGATGATTTAACATCCCTACAAATCGAAGAAGCAGATTCGGCATCTCTGTCAAAGATATCAACATGGCAGTCATAAAGAAAATTGAATACCATGATAGGGCCGATCAAATTTGGTCTTTCTATAAGTCTTTGCTTGATTCCTGTTACACAGCAATAAGCAAAGAGGGGTAGCTGTAAGAGCCCAAATATGACCGGGCTTAAATAAACCAAATGAATAATTATTATTTAACAGTCCATAAAGTCCAGCTTACAAGAGTCCAAATATACATCCAAATAGCCCTAACAGTTGCAACCCAAACAAACCCATTACACCCGAGGCCCAATACTACCCATCAGACTCAATTAAAAAGGGACCCAATTGACCCAAACTCTCAGAGGCCCAAAACCTAAAATCATCAGCTAGGGTTTCTAACCCTAGCTCTCTCCCTCGCGCCGCAACTGCTTCTGAAAGTTCGGGGAACGTCTGTCCAGCTCCCCAATCAAGGCCACCATTCAGGGTTCTGCCTCCTTAATCAGCACCCCACCGACACCACTACCAGACTGCAGGCCTCCATCAACGCCAGCAACCCTTCCATCATCGGATTTTCTGCAAGCACCTACAAAAGAGGGAAAGAACCACAGCAGCAAGCAAAGCAAATATGGAAAGATATAAAAAGATTTCTTTCCTAAATTTTTATAATAAACAGTGGCTATAAAAGCCTGAATCAAACCATTGTAAAGGGACCGATTTTTGAAGAGCATAGAAATACATACTTACAGATACTTATTCAGAAAGATACAAACAGTTTCAGAAAAGGTGATTTAACCGTGTATTTTTTATTATTTTTGTAATATATACATGTATATAAACTGTTTTAGCAAAAAAATATAGATTACAAAAAAATAAAAGGAAGGAAGTTACCTGACGAACGACGAGTGAAAGGAAGGGTTTTTAAACCCTAGCCACCGTGTACGGTGGTCCTTACGGTGGCGCGTGGGCGCGTGACCGGTGTGTGGCCGACGGAGGCCAGAGCCCAGAATTCCCTCCTCTCTCTCTTTCAGAGAGAATTCTTAAATGTTTTTTTTAAACCGGTTTCAAATGATTTTAAGGCTAATAATCTGGCTTATATAGCCTTGACAAAACGGCATCGTTTTGTGACCCAAGGATCCGCGCGTTGACCCGATTACCCGGGGAGGATCCGCGCATTTTTGAGAATTGGGTTAATTACCCAATCGATCCTTCTATCCCTTTTGTATTTACTATCAAACCTTATTTTATTTTATAATTTGGCCCATTATTTTATTTTAGTTTTAATTTAGTCCCTACGGCTATTAAATTATATTCTGGAAAACGTCACCGTTTTGGGAATAGGGCAATTTGTCCAGTGAGTCTCTCTAATTTTGCGTACGTTTTAAATAGGACCTTATTTCAATTTTATTCCTTTCAACATTCGCCCATTAATTTTGCTAAACTCTAAATTTATTCCTATATTTATTTTATTATTCTATATATTTTTTATTATTTGTTTTATTTTAATTTTACTTCCATAAAATTATTTTATAAGTGTTATTTTTATATGTATTATAATTGTTTATTATATATTAATTCTCTCATAATTATTATTATATATATATTATTATATTTTTACATATATTATACATTTATTTATACGTATTATTTTTACATATAAATTTTCATTATTATATGCTATATTTATTATATTATTTCCCATATATTTTATTATATTATATATATATTATTTAAAATTTTGTAAATTGTTATTATTAAATCATATTTTTAACTCATATTATATACACATTTCATTATTAATTAATTAATTATTTATTATATATATCATTTTATTTTAAATTTATATTATGAATTCTCTTACATACTTTCAAGCTAATATATTACCATATAATTATTATTCTTTTGTAAATATTCTTGTTATTATATTATATATTATATATTAAATACTATTTTAAAATTGTTATGAAATATCTTATTTTTAATTATATGCATATTTTGTTAGCAATCAATCATTTTATTTTTATTAGTTCTTTTGTAGATTTTATATTGCATGAAACATGTATGTGTTAAATGTTATTTTTATTATTATATGTTATATTTTGTAGACATGTACATTGATATTATACTTTTATTTGCATGTCATATATTATTTAATTATTGCTTTCTTATATATCATGCATTATTGAAATATTACCTTGTATATTTGTATATTTTGTTTATTCATTCTCAATACATGCTATATATATATCTTTGTATGCATATTGTTAATATTTGCCATGTATATATAATTTTTATGCATCTAATGCGATCTTCATATTATTGCTATCATTTTGTTAAAATGCATGTATTATTTATTTACTACAATAATATGTTACTATGTATGATTTATAGTACAATATAATTCCCCACACATCTTTTTTTAAAAATAAGGCCCCAAAGTTTTCAAAAAAATACAAAGGCAATGCTTGGTGTTTGGAAATTTCGATAAAGTAGTGCCCTAACTTATTGGGTTGCAACTTTTCTCGTTAAGTTCGAATAATCAAGTACCCTTCTTAAGTTTTTAAATGTTTGCAAAACGTGAGCTACTGTCTTGGAATTGCAAAATAATATGTCCTAACTTATTGGATGTAGCGTTTTGTTGTTTCGAGATAGGGATTTCTAAAAAGCCAATTTAGTGTCAATACTTTGATATGAATGAACTTTAATTTACAAAAAAATCAAACTATACTAATTTAAAGAGGATTACATCTTAAAACTTTTTGAATTTTCGAGATTAAAGACATTTGATAATCAGTTAGGTACCAATTTGTTTTGGGCGTTACGAGGGTGCTAATCTTTCCTCGTACGTAACCGACTCCCGAACCCGTTCTTTTATTTTGTGGACCAAAACTAATGATTTTAAAACAAAATGTTTTAAAGGTGATCCAATCACACCTAAAAAGATTAGTGGCGACTCCCGTTTTTGTTTTTTAAAATCGATTCCCATTTTCCAAAACTCGATTTGAAAATGGTCTTGACATACATTATCAGTATGGGTTGTATGGTATCGAATCAGGGTATGATTTGCTTAATGGTTTGATGGTACTTGGATATACGCAAATATTCGCCACATGTGTATGTGCCTACCTGTAAATAATGATAATGAACAACTATTCTGAGTCAAGAGTGAGTATTAGAAAATGGGTTGTATCAGTTAATTAAGAAAGAAATAATGTATATTTGAAGAGTATTGTACAGATTTGTATCAAGTTGGTTGTAACAAGTTATTTTATAATGCTTTCTTTGTTTTCAAATGATAAGCTTTTCAGTAAAGTGTTAAATAAAGTAATTTGAGAAATGAGAAGTTAACTATTTGATAAATTATTAATTAATGTGTTTAGTAACACTTGAGATTCGGATTCGGTGAATCGAGTCTAGTTGAGGGTGTTACAATGGAAATATTTGGCACAAAGGTTGTTTGATTGATCTTTTTGCTTGAATATGCTTTTTTGTTCTTGTAGGACCTTTAAAAGCTGATATTTATTCCCTCTAATTCAATTCTAACCGTTGTGGTTGTTGAGAAAATAAATAGAGCATTGGGGATGAAAATACTAGATCATTAAATTCACCTACAATAAAAAGTACTGATACTTTTTCTATGAGTATCGATGCTAGTAGCATTTAATGCTTGATTTAGTGACTATTAAAGTTAGTTTCCAACGATACTAAGAATGATTTATCGATACCTTATAAAAGGTACCGCTATATTTTTAATGGGTATCGACACTTTTTTGTCATTGTTCGAAAGATCATAAAAACAGAATGTAGAAATGGTATTGATATAAAATAAGGTATCGATATATTTCTAAAAGTATCGATACTTATTGTTTTTGTTCAATTTTTTATTCAAGTTAAATAGCAGTTTTGGTATCGATAAAAAAAGATATCGATAAAAATCATATTGGTGTCGATACATTTTGGAAAATATTGATACTTTTTGTAGGGAGCAGTTTTTCAATTGATATAAGATTGTTTCAATCAAGTTCAAGAGTTTAAAATTGTTTTTGAACTTTGTCCAATATATTCTAAGTGTTCAAAAAAATTTTTAAGATGTTTGGAAGTCTTGAAATAAATTTTATGCTTTGAACTTTATTTATTCTTTGTTCTAAAAACAATTTTTTATTTAAAAACTTTTTTGCTATGTCAAAATAATTTATCAAATAAAGCTAATTTAGCATATAAGTTTACCGAGCAAATCATAATTTATCTTTGTCAAGAAAGTGAGGCTAAGAGGTAAGCTGTATTGGTCGATTAGTAATTAGTTAAAGGCCGAGAGGTATTAACTGGTTAATTAATAGATAACTCAATAAAACTCGAGTTCTGAAGTTAATTAGGAGTATTGAAGTAAGTGAATCCCTTGCTTGTTTTATTAGATTCAATTTTGATTGTTAATTGGACATTTTAGTTTAAGATGATTTTATGTTAGTTTAATTAATTGATCTTAATTTGATTTTTTGTAATATAATTTTAAATTGCTACTATTTAGCCATGTTAGTGTAGGAAAGTTAATTAAAGTTTAATTCAACCTCCCTTGGGTACAATCCTTGGAATTTTTCCTGGAGTGTTTCGTTGTAACACTTTACTATATTACAATTTGACACGTATACTTTTGGACACTACTGCTTAATTAGATATTTATTTGTTGCAGTATTTTTGGTCCAGACATTCGTACGTTTGGCGGCGGTCAAGATTCAGTAGATCATTTCCATGATGCCGCTCTGTAGAGCCAGTAGATCATTTTCATGATGCCGCTTTGTAGAGCCAGTAGATCATTTCCAACCAAACTTCCTTAAATCCTCCTAGTTAATTCGAACACCTACTTGTTCACCTACAAGGTTGGGCCATTATCATATTTCGCAACTTTATTTCATATTTACTTCATTTGTTCTTTCATCGTGCCAATTTTCCTATCTTCAACTAACCTGCCAAAATAATTCCCTCTTTACTCCTCATTTTATAATCAGACATGTCACGCACATTATTACAACCAATACTAGTTATTCATACCATATCATAGAATACTTCACATACCAATTCATCGATACACAACCCTATCATGCAATTAAAGAACATACTTTCAAATATTCATGTAATTGCACAAGTTTATGCATCCATATTTGTAACCTCCCAAACCTGGCCTAGACATATGGCTAGATTGACAAGGCTGCATTAGCCACCGAAATGGCTAAGCTAACTTACGTTACTTTTGAAGAGTTTAAATAAACTTATTTTAGAGAAAATCGTAGTTGTACTTTGAGTTAGCTTAAAAGCATTCATTCATTAGATCGTGTATGCTTAGGATTCATTTTATTGTTGATAGTATTATTTTAGAAAAACCGTTTTCTTGTCGCTCTTCTTTAAAAAAACCTCGAAGTTAAACTAATGCAGCAGAAAAACCAATTTTCAAGTCATTTTGGAAAATTAGTTGCCTTATCGATTTTTTTTCAAAAACGGCTCATTTGTAATGCAACGAAAACTAGGGAACAATATTAAATTTTACTTAAGCCCGATATCATGTATTATCCGGTTATTATGCTTAAGTAATCCATGCATACAAGAATCCCCAAAAAAAAGCTACCAAGCCACAGACCAAAAATAATTAAAAATTACAAACCAAAACCAATAAATACTTAATAATACTTATTAAGAAAAAATAATCTGAGATCCAAGGTGATTCTCTGAATGCCGAGTATGGTCCTAATTTCAAGGTTTACCTGAAAAGTTAAACACTATTGGGGGGTGAGCTTATGAAAAGCTCAGTGTAAGTCAAACAAATATTTAAACAAACATAAATATTGAATACAGTGAAACAAATTATCTTTAACAAAAGAAAACAAAACCATCATAAGAATTTCATATCGTTACATAGCCATTATCAAATTGAGTCAAATGGTGTATGAGCATAGGTCATCATTCATTCGAGTGACAATCATTAATTTGGATACCATTCAATACAACAAAATACAATACGTAGCATAAATCAATAACATTCGAATATGTCGTGCACATGATGCAATGCAAAAAGGTTCCTACCCATACCATCCGCTATATACCATGAGTTCCCCAGAACCCGTCATCCGAACTCTAAAACATTATAGGCTTAAGCCCATTATGGTTAAAACCACTGATAACAGTTTGCAGAAAATTCTGCCAGTAAGAATGCAATCAAGCTACTTGTAAAATGTGATAAATCGTCATTCCCCTCGGTACTCCAAGTGCACTGTACTGACTACGAATAATGCAGACTTAATATGCCACTGATACTCCACTGAACTCCTCCGTCAACCACAAAATCCAACCCAATGCATATGCAATATGTCACACAATCTCATATATAATCATATCTCAATACTTTTTGCATTCATTTGACATGCTCAGCATGTCCTCAATAATCACATCATACTTTCAGCAAATGGAAATAATGTTCCAATCTTTTAAATTACCATTGTGTTGGTATCAATCAATATTATTCAATTTCACATACTTTACGGATTTTCATTGTGCATAAATAGCACCCTTTTCAGTACATAATATAACAAATATCTCATGCGTTTAAATCATACATAACCTTAATATTTTAACACATTATATCATTCAGTCAAACATTCTCATATCTCATAACTCAAATATGCAATTACAAACTCAAAAAGACATTCATACTATCAAACTAGCAATTTTGCCAACATGTCAATCTTTTAAGGCTCGAAACATAGCTAGTTTGGCCACTCACAAAATCAATAATTTGGCTATTAAGAAAATCCAGTAAACAAGCTAATTTATCAAATATAACATGATATTTAACATTTTCAAACAATTTTATGAGTTTAGGACCCACACCTTATTTTTCACTTCCTCACAGCACACTAGCGAATATTCCAATTTTCCTTAATAATTCTTTAAATGAACCTAAACCAACATTCAGAATAAATTCATTCAATTTTCCATTAAACCAAACCCCAAACACCCACTTATGATTTCAAACCAATCGTTGAAATCCAAACTAATTAGATTCCTTACACTGTATTGATGCGAACTGTACATACAATCGTTCTTTGCCTTTACGGATGATTTGGGGAATTTGTGTCAGGACCTAATTCAATAATATACTAGAAAATAAGTAGCTAATTAATGATTAAATTTCTTCATTTAATGAATTCGTAACCTTTACCCGACAACTGTGTCAAAATAACAAACTAGTTATCCTTAATTGTACTTACGCTTCACGATTTGCGAGTTTAGAATGACCAATTGATCAAGAACATTTTTCCATAATTGACATTGTTTAAAAGCTAATTAGGAGGGTTCAAGAACTCAAATTAAGGATGGAATTAATTGGAAAAGATTCAAGAAACAAAACAACCCCCCTTTTTTGCACATAGGTGTATGCATCACCACTCATGGTGGTCAAAATTGGGGTTGAATTTTAAAATGGTTTGAGATTTCATTAAAATATGGAAAAATAACTTTTAAATCATTTAAAATCCTCCCAATTCCAGATCTGGAAATTTTGGTTTTTAATTACAAGATTAATCAAAAAATTGAAGAGAAAAGAGATCTTACCCAAGCTTGTTGAGAGAAACGGTAATGATACTTTCTTGACAATGTTTGGGATCAATCTTGGGGTTCAATTCTTAAATCCTATTCTACTAGCCCCCTATTTTTTGGATGTTACAATATCTTTCTCAGTTAACCACAATCATATACATGTAACAACCTGATTTTGACCCTAATCGGAACGGTGGTTTCAGAACCACGAATTCGAGTCAGAAAAATATTTAAAAATTATTTTCTGTGTTTATTTTGTGTGAATTTATATCTGTGAAATTTTCGTGATTTAATTTGGTTGTTTAGGTGTCCAATTAAATAAAAGAACTTGATCGCATAAGATAAAAATTTATTGGTTAAATGTGAAAGTACTTAATTGCTATTGTCTTTATTAATGGAAGCACCTATATTGCAAATATACCTTTACATACTTGCATGGACACATTCAGCCATTAGTAAGTAATTTATACATAATAATAAGTAAGGATAAAATAGTAACTTATGTAATAAAATGTGAACTAGGTATGGGTATTCAACCTTGTGAAAATTATTGGAATGAGTATTAATTATATGTATGGGAATTTATGTATTCGGTCACATAATCAATGCATGTATATGAAATTATATGGTAGCACGTGAACTTATGTAATTGAGTGTATGTGAATTAGATTTGTAATGATTATTTGGCTTTGGAAAATTAAATGTTAATATGTTAGTTTGACTATATAGACATTCGGTTAGGTGATATTTATAATGAATATATATATGTATATATATACAATATAAATTTATATGCGTTTGAATCTAAATGTGTTATGATAATATAATTTGGTTTAGTTAAATTAAATTGATAATATCCTTGGTTGATTATTTGCTTATGACTTATCAAGCTATAAAAAGTTTACTTGTGTATATGTGTATTTCTATTTTATAGATTTTGGATCAAACTATAAGCTCGGGGACTGTCAATAAAGTTCATCACACTATCTACTGTTTTGGTACCTTTTTAGCTAAACTTAAATTATGGCATGTATAGGCTAAAATGTGTTTTGAAATATTAGATTTTGGTTTTGTATATAATGAGCCATGTGAAAATGGTTAAGTTATTATAGTAGAATATGAATTATGTTAGTTACAGTTTAGATTAATTTTGGTTAACAGGTTGTGCGCCATAAAGGTAAGATATATGTGGTAAGCAATATTTATTTGTGAATGGCATGCTAAATATGTCTGAATTTGACATGTTAATAGTTGTGAGGAAGAAAAAAAAATGGAATGCTGCATGAATCAAAGTGTTAGGTAGTTATGTTCAAGTTGACTAATTTGAAGGATATGAGGTGGGTAATGCTTGTGTCTTATGATCAAGTTGGTTGTTTGTTATGAGAACTTAATATTCAAGCAGTAAATTGATTATATTACATAAGTGATTCGTTGATTGGTCTGATTATGGAACAATATTTCAAGACATTTATAATTGCAAGAGTAGGTGTGGTGTTTAATAGCTAACTAATTGATGTTATGTTGGATGCTTGTATTATTCAATTCGGCAATTAAATCCAATGGTACTTAGGTTGCATAAGAAACTTTGTTCTTAAAATAAAAATAAATATTTAGAACTAGTAAGTGGATATGATCTATTAAATGGCTACTTACATGTCTATATAAGCATGTTTATAAACACACTTATATTTGGTTCATGTATAAACGTGCATGGTCTTATAATTTTATTAATTTCGGTATATTAAAGAATGTGTAAAATAGAACTATGTGGGCCGAATGAATAAAGAATGCATTGAGCTAATATATTTGTATATTTGGATATTTGCGTTGCAAATTTGTATTATTTGTAAAACAAATGAATTTCATCTTAGCTCACGTGGTATTGCCGCATTAATGAATGGTGAGGTTGAAAATGATGTTTACTTATTTTAATTGATGTACAATTTATACATACACATGACTCTTGTAAAACAAGTCTAATATTCAATATTTAAGTTGTGGATGTGTTTTATGTTCTGAGTATGTATAAAATGCTTAGTATATACATATATGCATATATGTTATCTAGATCTCGTAGTACAATTATTAATAAATGTTTATGTGAATAATATTTTAATCAGTAATGCCTCATAACCCTAATCCAGAAACGGATACAGATTAGGGGTGTTACAATACAGCCATAGGACTCAAATTGAACTCAGAGCAGAACATACAAGCAGTATAATAACCAAAATAGCACCCAAAATAGTAGAGTACAGAAACTCATATGTTGTCCTTCCCCCCCTGCCAATTTAGCTTTTCCAACCAACAATGTCTCCTTCATCCAGGCAGCTAAGCATGACCACCAACATACTGATTAAATCGAAAGCATTTTTTTAAAACCCAAAACCCAGTAACACACAGAAGCTTTTTAAAGATTTCAGAAATCCTTACTTTTTTTTTCTAAAATCCACAAATAGAGAAAGATTAAGAAGCTTACCAGGTTACTGGATTTTCTACTTTCCAAACTCAAATCTCATGATCACTACCCCATGCAGAGCTTTTTTCAACTTTCACTTCTTGGGAGCAACTAAAGAAAATGATGCAGAATGGATGAAAATGAAATAGGAATGAGAAAATTATGCCTGTAGAATAATCATTCTCACACATATATATAACCTTTCATGCACGGTCACCAAAGCCCCAAATAAACCATCCATTGATAATCATTTTGTTTCCCACTAAGGAACTAGTCGGTTCCAACTTATTTATCATTCAACCACTAAAATTTCTAGATTTTCCAATAGAGTCCACCAAACATACTATCTCTTTCAATTAACTCCCAAATCTTTCTTAATTTCTGGACCTTAATGAAAAGCGAGTGTGTCATACACATCATCACTATCCTTGCCCAACTTAGGATGTACTATCATTCCTTCAATAACTCTTTTCGACCTCTAGTTAATCACCTTAGCTTGATCCTTCCCATCTCTCCTCAAATGGTTCTTGGCATTGCTTGGAATACTAGTGAGAGGTTTAGGTTGAAGCATTTGGTACAATTTTGAGATTTGATATTTTTAAAGATGCCTTAAAGAAATGACTATCTTTTTCTAATTTGCTTATTCACATCACCATAGGTGGTTCAACCTTTACAATTTGGTTTCTATAACATTTTTATAGTTTTTCCTATAATTTTTTTAAAATTTTTATAATTTTGAAAAATCTCTTAAGTGATTGTAAAATAATTTAAGTAAGTCATCCACGTTAGTATTTTTCTATGTTAAATGTCATGTCATCACTTAACAGTCCTTTAAGGTTTCAATGAAACACTATACTTTAATGGCTTAAGCAATTGTTAACTTTTAATCAAGGGCTCAATTGGTTGTAGTTTACAATTAGAGATTGGGTTGGTTTTTTAATTATTTTACAAAGGCTTTTTTAGCATTTAAGCTTTTGTTTTATTCGTGCGTGTATATATATATATATATTATCTTTTGTAACAATTTCAAAATTCTCAATTATACTTTTTTAAATAACATTTTAAGGCATAATATTAATAAGGGTAAATAACATTATTGGTCACTCAAGTATTAGAGAGCTTTTGTTTTGATTATCTTGCTAAAAAAAATTCAATTTTATCACCAATTTTATCGATATTGAATTTTTTTGTTACTCTTCCATTAAATCATTAATAAAGTTTTGAATTGGTCATTTTTTTATTGGTATAAAATAACAATTTTAACCCTTAAAATTTACACATTCTATCATTTCATACTAATTCTAAAAAATCAATAAATTTAAACTCCATCAATCACGCATTATATCAATTTATTCATGACTATAAAAAAATAAAAATAAAAATACATAATTTTTTAAATTATTTAACATTTTTCAAAAATTATAAAAAATAAAAAAGATCCATAAAAAATTATAAAACCTTCCCTTTCTAAATACTTCGTCCGAAAAGAAAAATTGAAAAAAAAAACACTTCATGAACAAAACTTAGAAAATAAAAAGCTTTTAAAATTATCAAAAAGAATGGTTGAAAATGTAAAAAGCTTCAATTTTTTATTTATCATATCTTTTCTTTAAAATTCCTTGATGTCAATTCATCATCTTTTGGTTTCAATTTAGAGTGTGAGAATCCTTTTCTTCTTTTGTTTCCTTTTTCCTTTGCTTTCTCTCATACTTTCTTTTACCTCCCACAAGGGTAAAGTAAAAAGTGGCTATTTGAAAAGCATTATTATTTGATGTCCAACAGACACATACAGTTGAGTCCGCAACACACATTCAAACAAAATCAATCTTCGAAGACACTATCATCCTTTTTTGTTCAACAAGACACTATCACCGGTCACCACTTTGGTTCAAGTCCTTATACATACTTTCATACATGTATATTATTCTTGTTTACCAGCCTTACCTACTTAATTAGAGTTTAGCATTGTTTTTTAAAACTATTTTTGGATAATTTTTTTCGGTAAATATGAACATTTTTATTTTTAGTTTTGGTTTAAAAAGTGGTTTTATAAAATATTTTTTATATTAAAAATATTTTTGAAAAATTTAAAAACATCTTATTTAACGATACTTTTATCTCAAAAATATTTCTTAAGAGTAATGCTAAATCGACCATTGACCACGTTGATGATATTTTTTTATTTTATTTTATTCTTTTATAAGAAATTGGTCTTAAAAGTTGAAAGAAATATTGCGTTGTATGAACTTTTGGGTATTAAATCGTTTGCTTAATATACTTTATTTTTATTTAAGTTTGCTTTTAATATTAATTTGATATTGGAGTTTAGTTTTAATGTTTTATTATTTAGAACAAATATTCCCAATAAATGTTTGACACATATATTCAAATAAGAAAATATACGTACTTAATTAAGACAAAAAAATAAAATTTAAATATCAAACTAAATATTGAAACTAAACTTAGCTACTTAAATAGAATAAAAAGAAACAAATACTAAAATGAATCTTAAATCTAAACTCATATACCAAATTAAAATAAAAAATAGTCAAAATTTAAATCAAATTTTGAAACAACACTAAAATACTAAATAATATATGTCACTAAATTTTTTGAAGCAGAGAGCATCTAAACAAAATATGCACGTTGATTGAAAATTTAGCGTTTAAATGCTGATTTTGAAAACTTGAAGATTTCATTCTAAAAACATTCTATCGCATGAAATGAAAACGACAAATATATATTTACAACACATGTGATGCAAAGCAACTTCCCTATATGTTTTCATCCCCAAAATCAGTGAAATTCTAATTTACACTCCAACAAGATGTATATCATAACTAAAGAGTTAGAAATTTTGGTATTAATATAATATTAAAAAATTTAATATAATATTAAAATTTTAGTATATCTTTTTTTGGACATATAGTAGAAACTCTCCCAAAATCGTTATATTTGATAAGTATTCAATGATATTATCTGACAATGGTTTCGAATTATTGCATTTTCTATCAAAAAAAAATTATAAAACCAAAAAAAAAACATTATATATGGTTAATTATAGTGAATATTACATATTTAAAATATGATTAAAACTTAGTTTCTCTAAAAATTATATTTAGTGTATATTATTTATATTGAGAGATTCACTTACATCAGTATCAAATTTAATTAATTTTACATTTTTTTATAATTTTTATATGATTAATATTTTAATAATCTAATTGTTAAATTTATCAATATATTTGCATGCATATAAATTTTTAAATTGATAAGATATATTTATCATATTGATTTAAAAGATTGTTTATATTAATATATATTTAATGGTTGAATTTTTTATACATAAAACGAATAGTTAAAAATTTTTGATTTATGCCAAACTTGACATAAATAATCTACACGAATAAAGTATGAAATATGAAAATTGAATTGTTAAAATCTTAATTATATAAAAAATTATAAAAGAATGAAATTTTACATTTAATATAAGTATATCCCTATTCATTTATATTTTATATTTAAAATAATGTACAAAATTCAAAAAGTAAACTTAGTAGTTTCAATGTATATATCATAATCTTCTTGTTTTGATTCTAATAGATATAGTTTGTTTTACAATTTTGTTTTAATAACACAAAGAAGTACAACTAATTTGAAATAATATGAACAATATATAAATAAGCACACAGTGATAATTTTTCCATAAACAAACACGATGGCAATTAGATTGCTATACAAAATTGAATTAAAAAAACCTACGATTGTAAAACATTATTATATTCTAATAAGTAAATAAAACTTATCGAATTCTTTATTTATTATTTTTGGAAAAAATATATTTATTCTAGTGTAAAATTTAAGTGATTTTATATTATTTTGTAATTTTTTATATGATTATAATTTAATAATCTAACAGCCATATTCCATACTTCATTCATGTGGATTATGCATATTAAGTTTGACATAAATTAAAAAATTTTAACGTGAAAAACTTTCGACCATTAAATATATATTAATGCAGACAATATTTTAGATAAATATGATTAAGATATGATGGATTAAAAAAATTACATACATATTAAGTACAAATATATTAATAAATTCAACAGATGAATTGTTAAAATATTAATCATACAAAAAATTACAAGTTTTATACTTGGTGTAAGTACATCCCTCTTCAGTATTCTTTTTTTTTTATCTATATATATTATTATAAAGCACTAAATGAATTGATGTCGCTAATTAACTTAACATCAATTAAATTAATAAAATATTTAATACTAATTTTTTAAGAAATAGCAAGTATTATTATAAAAGTGTTATTATCTTTTAATAATTTTATATAAAATATTTAAAACAAAATAATTTAATGGATTATTTAAATAAACCACCTTGTAAAAGATAAATATATAATCGAGTCTAAACTATACGTTAATTCCTAAATCAGTACTTAATGTTGTTTCGTAGAATTAATTCTTAAGTTAGCAATTTTATCTTAACCCCAACAAATAATATTATCCAATAGGAATATGACATGCTATACAATATGAAGAAATGGGACAAATTTAATAATTTTAAGATCACTTCTAATAGAAAACTTTAATAATAATAGAAGTAGGAACCAATTTAGTAATAAAATTATATACTTTTTACATAAATATTATCTTCTTTTTAGAGTTTTAAATTACAAGTACAGTAAAATCATAACAAAATTCCGCTGCCCCGTTATACGCCCCTATATATGCCCATCCACTATTTTTTGACAAATGGAATATAATTTTTTTGGTAAATTAGTAGAATTAACTTTGCCATTAGTCTTAACTCGACTGATATCAGTATTGTTACTATTCAGGATGTGTGTAACGCCCCAAAATTTATGTTTTTGAATGGTTAAAATCTGACAAGTGAATTAATCTGGTGTAACATCTCGAAATATGGTCTAGTTGGAATAATGGTTTCGAGACCATAAATCTGACGTTAAAATATTAAGATTTTGATCATTATGAGATTTAGAATATAAGATTATGCATCTGGTAAAGTTTCATGAGGAAATTTTAAGAATAAAGTGTCCAATTACAAAATAAGAACTAAATTGAATAAGATGCAAAACTTGGGTTTTAGGTGCAATTTGTGAGAAATTGTTTTGAGATTTAAATTAGAAGGTCCTAAAGAGCAATTTTCCCAATTTCTAAATTTTTGGACAAATATGGACATCTATGGAAATTTTTGTAAGTTTAGTGAGTAAGGGCATTTTGGTCATTTGGATATTAAATGAATTAAAAAGGGAAAAAGAGCTAAAAATCAGCTCATCTTTCTCATGTCACTGCCGAAAATTCAAAGGTACGATAGCTAGGGTTTCTTCAACTTTCAAGCTTGATAGTAAGTCAATCCAAGCCCCGTTTTTAATGTTCTTTGTATTTTTAACATCCTTGCAACTTGCTCTCTTCATTTCTACCCATATTTCATGCTAGGGTTTATCTTTTAGAAAATTACCCATGCATGAGTTAGATGTATTTTGGTGGATTATGGAAGAATATGATAGTTTAAGGTATGGAGAACAACTTTTGTTAACAGATTTTGCATGGAAACCCTAAAAAGGACTTATTTGTAAAAGTTATAAAAATGGGTAGAAAAGTGTGAAATGAAGGAAAGTATGGGCTGCTTTAAGTACAAGAGGTATTCGGATAGGCTTGGGTAACCGAAAAATCACTTGCATTTCTTCATACGAGCCTAAGGACTAATTTGTGAATAAGTGAAAGTTTAGGGGTAAAAAGGGTAATTTTATCAAAGCATGAATTTAGGGTCGATTTGAGTAATGTATGAAGTTAATGAGCTAAATTTGTTATGATAGATCAAGAAAGACGAGAACTGAGTCTTGATAAAGGTAAGAACAAAGTGTACGAGGCATAGGCACTATTTCGAATATTTTGTACTGAGGTAAGTACATATACCTTAATTAATGTTTTAAATGTTTAAATAACATATGGGTAATTAATATATTATTTGGTTACCTTGTTGCTATAATATGTTTTGATGTTTTATTCTTATGTTACAAGTGTTGCCATGTTAACATTTGTATATGATAAGGTCATATGTTATAAGGCCAACATTCCAAGAATGTTTGACAAAGAGCCATAAGTCTGAAAATCCCGTTTGAACTTAGGAGTATGTAAGGATACAAGTGACATGTCACTAGGATAGCTATGTAAGTATGAGCTCATTTAATGATATGAATACTAGGTCCGGGAGCTTGTGTAGCCCCGTTGAGAGGCATGTAATTATGTGGTACACGCTAGGTCTGGGAGCTTATGTAGCCCTGTTGAGAGGCATGGTAATGTGATTCATGCTAGGTTTGGGTGCTCATATGTAGCCCTGTTGAGAGGCGTGCTATGTCATGATTATGGCACTTCGGTGCGTTTATATCCAAGTATCCTATCCGTTATTCCAAATGTTCAGTGGGTAATGTATACGAGGTTCGAACGTAAACTAAGTAAAATACATATGTGTATAGGGGAGCAAAGGTATGTGTTTAATCTGTGTATTTCTACGACTACGATCATCCATGGCAATATATGTTTTTATGTATTATGCTTATAAAGAAAATTTAGATCACATGTTTGATGAAAGGTATGAAAAAGTTACAAAGGTGTAAATAATATTCTATGGTTTAATTAAGATTTACTTTATTTGTATGTGTACTTACTAAGCTTCATAGCTTACTCCTCCCTTTTCTATTTCTTTTAGATTCGTCAAGCTAGCTCAAAGGATCGAGAACGTCGGAGCTCGGGTTACACTATCAACTAAAATTTGGGTATAATACATTTGATTATTTTGAGTCATGGCATGTATAGGTGATTGTTATTTTGTATATGTGTCATGTCATGTGGCTACCCCAAAGTAATGGTTCCCTAATTGGTATGATTATTTTGTATATGGCCAAGTGAATTGGTCCATATAGTTAATTGGAGTGTTTTCTCATAATTATCTCTTGATTGCACACCAAATTATGTATGTGATTGTGGTCTATGCTAGATAGTAGGATGTTAAGCATGTTGGAGTACATGAGGGTTCTTGGGTGACCAATGGCTTGGAAGATAGCCTCCAAATGGTCCACATGAATAGACACATGGATAGGTGTCTAAATCGTGTATGGCACACGGGCAGACCACATGGGCGTGTGCTTTGGCCATTTTCCCCTAAATGAATGATGACGTCATAAACAGAATGTCCAGGTTTTTAAACACGGGCGTGTCTAGGCCGTGTGAGGGACACGGGCCGAGGACACGGGCGTGTGTCTAGGCCGTGTGAAAACCACTGCACCATGAACTGAATTAAATAAATTTCAGGATCCCACACGAGCTAGAGGCACGGGCGTGTGGTGTGCCTCTACATGGGCGTGTGAGGCCAGAGCACAAAAATTTTCTTAAGTTTTTCATACGTTCTCGGTTCAGTCTCGGACCACTTCAAATGTATGCTTCGGGCCTCGTAAGCCAAGGGACAAAATGATGGAATTGAAATTTTATAACTCGCATTTTTGTTGGATGTTTGTATGTTCGTCTGGTAATGCCTCGTACCTTATCTTGGTCTCGGATACGGGTAAGGGGGTGTTACATCTGGTTCAATGGTTAAGTATTGTGAGTAGAGTGTGTGAGCTTCTAGATTCGAATCATTTTCCTTCAAATCTTGTTAATTTTTCCCAATCTCTAACTTTGGATATTAGAGTCATATATTATTTTCACTCAATTAATAATAGAATGAGTTTATTGATTTAGTGGTAAGATGTTAACTTACTCTTTGGTCTTACGTTTGTATCCTTGTGCATGCAAACAAGAATATTTTTGCTTTTCTTTTAGTGTGTCGCCCATGTGCTATTGTTTGGGTCAAATTCAAACTTTGGTCAATTGATAAGTAGAAAAAAATCTGATAAGTTAGGATTTCTTCTTTTTTTTAAATAAAAAAATAAAATACTTTTATTTTTTAGAAAACCCGACTTCAAAATACTCTCCCACTCAACCGTCCACCTCTCCACTTTTCCTCATTCTTATTTTGTTTCACGTCAATTGCTATAAAAAAAACATTCTTTTGCTATCTATGAATTAACAACTATGTCGATTTTTTTTGTTACTCCCAAAGCTTTCTTTTTCCATCTTGTGTCGTTGTTTTGCTGTGGTTCTATTATTGGGATTGGTTGTACATATTGTGAGGTTCGATAAGGTTTTGAATAATTTGATGTTAGTATTCCATTGTTTCGTCGTAAAGAAGTAGGTTCGTTGGACTAATTATTTTGATGTGTTGTTAAGAGAAGATTGTGAGGCGTTTGATGTTCCTCCAGCGAATCAAGTGCCTTAGACCATTGTTTCTGTCAAGGGTAAGTGATTAATGTATGCATTTAGAGGATAACTCGTTTTGTTAAGGTTTTTGGAAAGTGGTTGTGGTTGAATTAGAGGCTTAAATTTAATGTATCGATGCTTAATGGTTGGTTTTAATTGACAGTTTAGGTACTGGAATTGTCGTGATGTTTGCATCGAAACTAATCTAGTGTGTAATGAATAACCTGAAAAACAGCGAATGACCTGATGTTGAAAAGTGGATTGTCAATGCCACACGGTCGTGTTCTGGACTCGTGTGGCCAAATGGGTTGGGTCAGTTGGATCTTGTGGGCCACACGGGCATGTGTTAGGCCATGTGGCCCACATGGGCTTAGCCAGTTGGGTCTTGTGAGCCACACAGGCATGTGGGCCCATTTTCTAAAAATTTCACCTAGGACTATATTTATCCGTGATTCATATTTAGCCACCCCGTAAGGTTCGTACTGTTTAAAAATTACTCTGGAACATGAAATTTGATAAACTTTTATTGTATGTGTTTTAATTACTAGCATGTTTAAAATGTGAAATTCGTATGTGATCTATAATCTAATAATTTGGATTGCACGTTTTGAGGTGAAAAGCATGCATGAAATTTGTACATCTATTATATATTAGTACTTGCATAAGCATTGGGGTAGGAATATTGATATGACAGAGGAAATGTTGGCAGTTTAATTATCTATCTTATTTGGTGTTTTAAGCCACATATATTTGTTCTGGTGGCTTGACCACGTATATCTGAATTTGGTGGTTTACCGCGTATTATTAACTGACAACTTAACTACACTATTTTTGAAAAGTGACATTGTAAACTGAAAAATATATAGGATTTTTCCTATATAATTTGTCACCTTTTTACTTAAATTTGTTGTTAAAACCAATTAATTGTTTGATAAGTTAATGAAATATATGAAAATATGATTTTAAGCTTTATTATATAGTTTTCATGTAACACCCCGAACCCGAGACCGACACCGGAGTCGGACACGAGATGTTAACAAACTTTGAAAAATTTTTCCAGACACTGCCCAGTCTGAGTACTAGTCGCTTCAAAAATCATATTTTGAGTTTCACAACTCGAAAATCAGTTTTGTGATTTTTCCCTGAAACTAGACTCATGTCCCCACCTATGTATTTTTTTCTAGAATTTTTGGTCAGGCCAATTAGTACAGTTTATTAGTCAAAGTCTCCCATGTTACAGGGGTCGACTACACTGACCTTTTCCCATTACGACTTGGATATCTCTCTGCACAGAGCTTCAATACTGATGCCGTTTGTTTCTATGGAAACTAGATTCAGGGAGGAATCCATAAATATATGTTATGACCCCTAATTATCTCTGGTCAATTTATAGTGAATTTCCAAAGGCGGAACAGGGAATCCAGAAACTGTTCTGGCCCTGTTCCACAAGAACCCGAATATCTCTTACTGTACTGTTCATATGATTGTTTCGTTACTTTCATATGAAAGTAGATTCATCAAGGTTCGATTACATAATTTATTCACTATTTAATTCCACTCCTACGAATTCTTGTGATTTTTCCAATCCACACCACTGCTGCTATCAGCCTCTGTTTTCAAAGTAAACCTTACCTATTTTGGGGTTTCATGGACCAACTAGGGCCTTGTCATACATAAGCCCACATATGATCATACTTAGCCATTCCAGTGGCTGATCATTTGCTCAACACTTCCATTCCAACTATAGTTACATCATGAAACCATCTATACATTCATAAACACGAATGGTCTAATGCCATACTCCACTTCTACAAGCCATTTTCGCATGGCTGTACACTTATACATTTCATAAAGTACTCGAAAAACAACAATGGGTAGTCCTATACATGCCATATCAAGATTCAACCAAAATAGTACCCAAAAGAGCCTTTGATAGTGTGGGCGACTTCGACTTCAAGATCCCGAGTCCGATAGCTGGAGAACCAAAAATCTATAAAATAGAGGAGCAGTGTAACGAGTAAGCAATTTATGCTTAGTAAGTTTTGAGCAAGGAATTCCAGTATAAACAAAGAATAACACACATTTAGCTAAATGGAATATTTCATAATACGCAATTTATCGATATCAAACTTGCTTCACAACATTAACAACCCTTATGTACATACACAATAGACTAACTTAGCCGAAGGCCGGTAGCTCGTTTATCAACTGAGCGAACATTTATTTGTAAGGGCTCGATTAAATTCAACACATACGTAACATATCCCCGTATTGGGATGTTTTTCGAGTATTCGCTGGAATTTTACAGCAAGCTCATTCATTACCAAATCACGTACCTTCGGGATTTAACCGGATATAGCTCCTCGTTCAAATGCCTTCGGGACATAGCCCGGTTTTAGTAACTCACACAATGCCTTCGGGACATAACCCAGATTTAATAACTCGCACGAATGCCTTCGGGACTTAACCCGGATTTAATAACTCGCACGAATGCCTTCGGGACTTAACCCGGATTTAATATCTCGCACGAATGCCTTCGGGACTTAACCCGGATTTAATAACTCGCACGAATGCCTTCGGGACTTAACCCGGATTTAATATCTCGCACAAAGGCCTTCGGGGCTTAACCCGAAATTTGTATCTCGCACAAATGCCTTCGAATCTTAGTCCGGATATATTCACTTAGCACAAAGCCTTCGGGACTTAGCCCGGACAGCATTCAATTAATCATGCACATCTAACAATAATTCATGGCACATTCATATTTCATTTTCATTTGCGAAACTCAAACACAAGGCACATATCGTCCTTGCACATTCGGCTCAATAGCAACACATAGAGCATGATTTAATCACATCGAAATTTAAGCTCTCTTACTCAAGAACTTACCTCGGGTGTTGTCGAACGATTCCGCTAGCTATTCAACCACTTTTTCCTTCCCTTTATCGGATTTATTTCCCCTTTGCTCTTGAGCTTAATTAAACAAATAAATTGATTTCATCATTTAGGCATCAAAAAGATGAACACAAGGCACTTAGCCCATATTTATACATTAGACATTAAAGTCTCATACATGCAAAAATCATGCATCAACACAACATATTAGCTAATTTCTTTCCCCTTGGCCGAATATGCATGTCTATTTTTGGGGTCGATTTCAACACTTAATACACACATACACACACTAGTAAAGCATCCTCCCCCTTTTCATCGATTTAACACATGCATTGCTCATCAACATGCAAAGTTACATTCGGCCTTAGCACACATCTTGCTAGCCGATTCTTCTCCATTTAGCAACCAATGCACATATGTGCTCACACAAAAATGCTAAAAAGGAGGTTCAAGAATCATCAAGCCATCATCACATGTATCATTAACAAGTTTCATATTTTGCATGCAATGGCATTAACTCAACCTCCACCTAGGCCGAATCTTAACTCATCCTCATGCCTCATCACCACAACATCAAACACCAACCAAGAATGATGCATCCATGGTCAAGTGCCATTTCCATCACATGGCAAGATTTAGACCATGGGCTAGGTAGAACTCAAGCTAACAACTAAAACATGCATGCATCTCATGGAACATCATCAAACATACCTTAGCCTAGCTACATGCATGGCCGAATCTCTTCACCTTTCTTCTTCTTTCCTCCATAAAATTTTTGGCCAAGGATGAACCAAAGGATGAGAAAATTTTTCTTTGTTTTTCTTTCTAATTTAGGCTAAATGAAGGTGAGAAAAGGATGAACAAAGATCTTCTCCTCTCTTTTCTTTAGCTCACGGCAAAGGGGGGGGGAAAAGAATCAACTACACACTTTTTTTTTTGTGTATTCATCATACCCCTTTTCATTATTTAATTTCCATGCCTATTATTTTAATTTTTTTCCACCCATGATGCACCAACAAAACATGTCTATGACATGTCTTGGCCATCAAACTTTGTCTACCATGCTTGTCATGGCCGGCCACTACTAGTAGGGGGGGAATTTGACATGCAAGTCCCCCTTTGTCCACATGCACTAATAGGTCCTCACACATTGACCTATCACATTTTAGAATTTTCTCACATAAGTCCTATTGACTAAATTCACATGAAATCAACCAAATTGAAGCTTGAAATTTTCACACATTCATAATTACATATTCTAGACAATAAGTATCACATTCAAACATTTCGGTGACTCGGTTTAGCGGTCCCGAAACCACTTCCCGACTAGGGTCAACTTTGGGCTGTCACAACTCTCCCCCACTTAAGGAATTTTCGTCCCCAAAAATCTTACCGGTAAATAGGTTTGGGTATCGTTCTTTCATCGAGCTCTCGGTCTCCCAAGTAGCTTCCTCGATCCCGTGTTTGAGCCATAACACCTTTACTAGCGGAACTCTTTTGTTTCGCAACTCCTTCACTTCACGAGCTAGGATACGCATCGGTTCTTCTTCATAGCTCATGTCGACTTGAATTTCAACCTCTGATGGGCTAATTATATGCGATGGATCAGATCGATAGCGTCGAAGCATCGAAACATGAAAGACGTCATGAATCTTTTCAAGCTCCGGGGGCAAAATCAATCTATACGCAACCGGACCAACTCGTTCGGAGATTTCGTACGGCCCAATGAATCTTGGGCTCAACTTGCCCTTATGGCCGAACCTGAGTATCTTTTTCCAAGGTGAAACCTTAAGGAACACTTTGTCTCCCACCTGATACTCGATGTCTTTTCGTTTCAAATCTGCGTACGACTTCTGACGATCCGTGGCTACCTTCAGACTTTCACGGATTACCTTTACTTTCTGCTCAGCATCTTTAATCAAATCAACTCCGAAAATTTTACTTTCACCGAGCTCGGTCCAAAACAATGGTGTACGGCATTTACGACCGTACAAAGCCTCGTAAGGTGCCATCTTAATACTTGATTGAAAACTATTGTTGTAAGCGAATTCAATCAAAGGTAAATACCGTTCCCATGAACTACTGAACTCGAGGATGCAACAACTCAACATATCCTCAAGTATCTGAATTATCCGCTCGGATTGACCATCGGTTTGGGGGTGAAAAGCAGTGCTAAAATGCAGCTTGGTACCTAGAGCTTCTTGCAATTTCTTCCAAAATCGTGAGGTGAATCTCGGATCTCTATCCGACACGATAGAAACAGGTACCCCGTGTAATCTCACAATTTGAGAAACGTACAATTCAGCTAGTTTATCCAATGAAGAATCCGTATGTACGGGGATGAAATGAGCCAACTTAGTCAGCCTATCAACAACAACCCAAATCGCATCCTTCTTACTTGCTGACAATGGCAGTCCAGACACAAAGTCCATTGTGACTCGATCCCACTTCCACTCGGGTATCATGATCGGCTGGAGTAATCCTGAAGGCACTTGATGTTCCGCTTTCACTTGTTGACATATTAAACATCTCGAAACAAAGTCGGAGATGTCCCGTTTCATACCATGCCACCAAAATTGACGTTTCAAATCGTTGTACATTTTCGTACTCCCTGGGTGAATTGACATTTGGCTACAATGGGCTTCGTTCAGAATCATCGAAATGAGTTCTGAATTCCTTGGAACACACAAACGATTTCTGAACCTCAAACAATCATCATCATCAATTTGAAACTCCGATTCCTCGTTCGGAACACACTTAGCCCGTTTTGCAACCAATTCATCATCGACTTTCTGGGCTTCACGAATTTGGTGAGTCAATAATGGTTTAGCTTTTAATTCAGCTACCAACACATTGTCTGGTAGAACAGACAAACACACATTCATCGCTCGTAAAGCAAACAATGACTTCCGGCTTAAGGCGTCTGCAACCACGTTAGCCTTTCCCGGGTGGTAATCAATGACAAGCTTGTAATCTTTCAACAACTCAAGCCAACGTCTTTGTCGCAGATTCAAGTCTCGTTGAGTCATCAAATATTTGAGACTTTTGTGATCCGAAAATACATGGCACTTCTCACCAAACAAATGATGTCACCATATTTTCAAAGCAAATACGTTGGCGGCTAGTTCGAGATCATGGGTCGGATAATTTCTCTCGTGTGGCTTCAATTGTCTCGACGCATTGGCCACAACTCGACCGTCTTGCATCAATACGCAACTCAACCCAAGTAGGGATGCGTCACTATAAATGACAAACTCTTTACCCGATTCGGGTTGCACTAAAATTGGAGCTTCAGTCAAGTGAGTTTTCAGTTGATCAAAACTTTTCTGACACTTCTCCGTCCATTCGAACTTAACGTCCTTTTGAAGTAGCTTCGTCATTGGTGTGGCTATCATCGAGAAACCTTTCACAAATCGTCGGTAATAACCGGCGAGCCCCAAAAAGCTCCGATCTCAAATCTATTTTTGAGAACACTGAGGCTCCCTTCAGTTGGTCGAACAAATCATCGATGCGCGGCAACGGATATTTGTTCTTTATCGTCACTTTATTCAGCTGACGATAGTCAATGCACAACCTCATGGTTCCGTCCTTCTTTTTCACGAACAATACTGGTGCACCGCAAGGTGAGAAACTTGGTCGAGCGAAACCTCTATCCGTCAGTTCTTGCAACTGAGCTTTCAACTCCTTTAACTCGGTTGGTGCCATACGATACGGAGCTATCGAAATCGGCGTAGTCCCAGGTACAAGCTCAATACCAAACTCTACCTCCCGAACAGGTGGTAAACCCGGTAATTCTTCCGGAAAAACATCCGGGTATTCACAAACCACCGGCACAAATTCGGGTTTCTTTTCTAATTCTTTGTCACCAAGTACATACGCAAGGTATGCTTCGCACCCTTTTCTTACATATTTCTGTGCCAACATTGCTGATATTACAGTTGACATCCCCTCGAAGTCCACAGACTCAATTTGGATTACTTCGTTATTTGCGCACCTCAAATCAATAGTCTTGCTCTTGCAATTCACAACCGCATCATGCGCGGTCAACCAATCCAAACCAAGGATAACATCAAATTCATCAAACGGCAAAAGCATCAAGTCCGCCGAAAAACAGGAACCTCGAATTTCCAGGGGACATTTCTTACACACTTTGTCGACAAGCACGTAACGACCCAAGGGATTTGACACCCGAATTACGAACTCAGTAGACTCAATAGGTAAAGTCTTACTGGATGCTAAGGTTTCACATATGTAAGAATGAGTAGAACCGGGGTCAATCAAAGAAATTACATTAGTATCAAAGAGAGTGAATGTACCGGTAATAACATCAGGCGAAGAAGCATCCTCGCGGGCACGTATAGCATAAGCTCTAGCAGGCGCACGGGCTTCAGATCTGGTTATATCATCTCTAGATCCTCTCTGACCACCACTAGCATTGCCCATATTTCCAGATGGTCTACCTCGAGCAGTGGTAGCACCCGGTCTCCCACTCTGATTTGCATTCTGTCCCGACAACCTCGGGCAATCTTTAATGAAGTGGTCAACTAATCCGCATTTGTAACAGGAGCGGTCAGGAAATCTACAACTCCCCGAATGCCATTTACCGCAATATCGGCATTTCGTCCTGTCTCGACGTTCATTCCCAACAATGGCGACCGAAGTGCCTCGTGTACCCACAGGGGGTCGATCACGATCTCGTCTAAAAAGGCCCGAAGTGCCTCTAAACTGGCCCGCATCATCTCGAAATCTCTTCGATGTCTGTTGAAGAGACCTTCCCGAGGATCTTTTGCGAAACTCTCCAGTTCCCTCATCAACTCTTTGCTTTTCTTTTCTAAGCTCTTCGGCTTTACAAGCTCGTTCAACAAGTACCACGAACTCTCGTATTTCAAGAACGCCAACGAACATTTTTATATCTTCATTCAGCCCATCCTCGAAGCGTTTACACATAATAGTTTCGGACGAAACACATTCCCGAGCGTATTTGCTAAGTCTAACAAATTTTCGCTCGTAATCAGTAACCGACATGGAGCCTTGCTTAAGCTCAAGAAATTCCTTCCGTTTTTGATCAACAAATCTCTGACTGATATACTTTTTCCGAAACTCAGTTTGGAAAAACTCCCAAGTTACTTGCTCTCGGGGCACAATAGAAGTCAGAGTACTCCACCAATAGTAGGCAGAATCACGTAGCAAGGAGATAACACACTTTAGGCATTCATCGGGTGTACAAGATAGCTCATCGAGTACCCGGATAGTGTTGTCCAGCCAAAATTCAGCTTGCTCGGCATCATCGCTATCCATAGCCTTAAATTCAGTAGCCCCATGTTTTCGGATTCTGTCAACTAGGGGCTTATTTGACCTTATTTGGTCCGTTACCGGTGGTATTGTAGGTGCGGGGGTAGTATTTGTCGGGAATGGAGGTTGTGGAACAGCCATATTAGTTCGAATGTATTGGTTAAACCAATCATTCATCACGCTATAGAATGCTTGTCTAGCTTCATCATTCGGATTACTAGCATTAGGTTGAGAGTCTGCCGGCACTGTCCCTTGTGCGGGAGCAGGCGCTACACTCTCAAGATCATCAGCTACCTCTCGGTCACGATCGGGATCCATTACTATAAATACACATTTACAATTGTCAGAAATCACCACACTATCAAGTAATCACATAAAATGGCATGTATAGCTAGACCCAAAACATTACGGTAGTCCTAGAATCGACTAAACCGTAGCTCTGATACCAATAAAATGTAACACCCCGAACCCGAGACCGACACCGGAGTCGGACACGAGATGTTAACAAACTTTGAAAAATTTTTCCAGACACTGCCCAGTCTGAGTACTAGTCGCTTCAAAAATCATATCTTGAGTTTCACAACTCGAAAATCAGTTTTGTGATTTTTCCCTGAAACTAGACTCATGTCCCCACCTATGTATTTTTTTCTAGAATTTTTGGTCGGGCCAATTAGTACAGTTTATTAGTCAAAGTCTCCCATGTTACAGGGGTCGACTACACTGACCTTTTCCCATTACGACTTGGATATCTCTCTGCACAGAGCTTCAATACTGATGTCGTTTGTTTCTATGGAAACTAGATTCAGGGAGGAATCCATACATATATTGCATGACCCCTAATTATCTCTGGTCAATTTATAGTGAATTTCCAAATGCGGAACAGGGAATCCAGAAACTGTTCTGGCCCTGTTCCACAAGAACCCGAATATCTCTTACTGTACTGTTCATATGATTGTTTCGTTACTTTCATATGAAAGTAGATTCATCAAGGTTCGATTACATAATTTATTCACTATTTAATTCCACTCCTACGAATTCTTGTGATTTTTCCAATCCACACCACTGCTGCTATCAGCCTCTGTTTTCAAAGTAAACCTTACCTATTTTGGGGTTTCATGGACCAACTAGGGCCTTGTCATACATAAGCCCACATATGATCATACTTAGCCATTCCAGTGGCTGATCATTTGCTCAACACTTCCATTCCAACTATAGTTACATCATGAAACCATCTATACATTCATAAACACGAATGGTCTAATGCCATACTCCACTTCTACAAGCCATTTTCGCATGGCTGTACACTTATACATTTCATAAAGTACTCGAAAAACAACAATGGGTAGTCCTATACATGCCATATCAAGATTCAACCAAAATAGTACCCAAAAGAGCCTTTGATAGTGTGGGCGACTTCGACTTCAAGATCCCGAGTCCGATAGCTGGAAGACCAAAAATCTATAAAACAGTGGAGCAGTGTAACGAGTAAGCAATTTATGCTTAGTAAGTTTTGAGCAAGGAATTCCAGCATAAACAAAGAATAACACACATTTAGCTAAATGGAATATTTCATAATACGCAATTTATCGATATCAAACTTGCTTCACAACATTAACAACCCTTATGTACATACACAATAGACTAACTTAGCCGAAGGCCGGTAGCTCGTTTATCAACTGAGCGAACATTTATTTGTAAGGGCTCGATTAAATTCAACACATACGTAACATATCCCCGTATTGGGATGTTTTTCGAGTATTCGCTGGAATTTTACAGCAAGCTCATTCATTACCAAATCACGTACCTTCGGGATTTAACCGGATATAGCTCCTCGTTCAAATGCCTTCGGGACATAGCCCGGTTTTAGTAACTCACACAATGCCTTCGGGACATAACCCGGATTTAATAACTCGCACGAATGCCTTCGGGACTTAACCCGGATTTAATAACTTGCACGAATGCCTTCGGGACTTAACCCGGATTTAATATCTCGCACGAATGCCTTCGGGACTTAACCCGGATTTAATAACTCGCACGAATGCCTTCGGGACTTAACCCGGATTTAATATCTCGCACAAAGACCTTCGGGGCTTAACCCGGAATTTGTATCTCGCACAAATGCCTTCGGATCTTAGTCCGGATATATTCACTTAGCACAAAGCCTTCGGGACTTAGCCCGGACAGCATTCAATTAATCATGCACATCTAACAATAATTCATGGCACATTCATATTTCATTTTCATTTGCGAAACTCAAACACAAGGCACATATCGTCCTTGCACATTCGGCTCAATAGCAACACATACAGCATAATTTAATCACATCGAAATTTAAGCTCTCTTACTCAAGAACTTACCTCGGGTGTTGTCGAACGATTCCGCTAGCTATTCAACCACTTTTTCCTTCCCTTTATCGGATTTATTTCCCCTTTGCTCTTGAGCTTAATTAAACAAATAAATTGATTTCATCATTTAGGCATCAAAAAGATGAACACAAGGCACTTAGCCCATATTTATACATTAGACATTAAAGTCTCATACATGCAAAAATCATGCATCAACACAACATATTAGCTAATTTCTTTCCCCTTGGCCGAATATGCATGTCTATTTTTGGGGTCGATTTCAACACTTAATACACACATACACACACTAGTAAAGCATCCTCCCCCTTTTCATCGATTTAACACATGCATTGCTCATCAACATGCAAAGTTACATTCGGCCTTAGCACACATCTTGCTAGCCGATTCTTCTCCATTTAGCAACCAATGCACATATGTGCTCACACAAAAATGCTAAAAAGGAGGTTCAAGAATCATCAAGCCATCATCACATGTATCATTAACAAGCTTCATATTTTGCATGCAATGGCATTAACACAACCTCCACCTAGGCCGAATCTTAACTCATCCTTATGCCTCATCACCACAACATCAAACACCAACCAAGAATGATGCATCCATGGTCAAGTGCCATTTCCATCACATGGCAAGATTTAGACCATGGGCTAGGTAGAACTCAAGCTAACAACTAAAACATGCATGCATCTCATGGAACATCATCAAACATACCTTAGCCTAGCTACATGCATGGCCGAATCTCTTCACCTTTCTTCTTCTTTCCTCCATAAAATTTTTGACCAAGGATGAACCAAAGGATGAGAAAATTTTTCTTTGTTTTTCTTTCTAATTTAGGCTAAATGAAGGTGAGAAAAGGATGAACAAAGATCTTCTCCTCTCTTTTCTTTAGCTCACGGCAAAAGGGGGGGAAAGAATCAACTACACACTTTTTTTTTTGTGTATTCATCATACCCCTTTTCATTATTTAATTTCCATGCCTATTATTTTAATTTTTTTCCACCCATGATGCACCAACAAAACATGTCTATGACATGTCTTGGCCATCAAACTTTGTCTACCATGCTTGTCATGGCCGGCCACTACTAGTAGGGGGGAATTTGACATGCAAGTCCCCCCTTTGTCCACATGCACTAATAGGTCCTCACACATTGACCTATCACATTTTAGAATTTTCTCACATAAGTCCTATTGACTAAATTCACATGAAATCAACCAAATTGAAGCTTGAAATTTTCACACATTCATAATTACATATTCTAGACAATAAGTATCACATTCAAACATTTCGGTGACTCAGTTTAGCGGTCCCGAAACCACTTCCCGACTAGGGTCAACTTTGGGCTGTCACATTTCATGTAGAAAATGGCTTCTTTTATATTAATTTGAGCATATTATAATTTCAAGTTATAAAGCGGGTCATGCATGATTAAATTAATTAAAAAAATATAAAGTTATGTTTAATAATTTATTTTAATATATTTCATTAATAAATTAGGTTTTAATTAATTAAATTGATTAATTAAAGTGGTTAAATTATATCCTTTGATCATCTAAATTATCTACTATTTTTGGACACGTCTGAAAGCTTTATTTTGATTACAAAGCCATCCAAATGGAGGACCAAGTAAACCCGAAATTCGGCTGCATGTGGATGTTCATAAATCAAATTTTGGTTTAATTACACAAGGTCCTTGAAGAGTTGAAGAAATCAGAGATTTAACCGGAGATTTACCCGGAGATTTGCAATTGACCGAGTCCTGATCCAGATGATGTTGTGGCACTTAAATCAAGAAAAAATCAGCCATATTTCCACAAATCATGGCCGACCACCCTTGGATGAATTTGCAAAAGATGGACACTCCTATTTTTAGCAAACTAGCTCCCTCGCCTCACCTATAAATAAGACCCCATTTCTCACTTTTCTAATTATCCGTCACTCATTCATCATTCTCTCCTCTTTCAACTATCTTAGCCCTCACGCCTATCATCATCTTTGAATAAATATTTTTAGCAAATTAGCCTCTTAAAGAGCCCATGGTTTGCCACCTCGAAGAGCCATCAGCAAAGGAGCGAAGCGAAGGAACAAAGGAGCCCTCGTCAGTCAGAGTCTTGGGTGACAGCCACTTTGATTTGGGTTTAATCTTTCTTTTCTTTAACTTAATTCAAGAATGTTTGTTATGTTTACTATTCTTGTTTACAAAAATGATAGCTTAATTTTATTTAAGCTAGGATGATTTTGATCGAATAATATTTATTTGATTCATGCTTGTAATGTTTGTGCCTCAATCGATCATGTTTTCAATTAAAATCAAGTCTATATTTCGTTCATACGTGATTGAAATGCACCTGAATTAGCTGAGTGATCTTAACCAGATGACGGTTAATGGACACATAATTGAAATGAGCATACTCAATTTAGATCCTAACCCGATTAAATTGTAGGTTGCATAACAACCCTAACCAGGCTCTGTTATCTGCATAGTTTTTAGATTGGTATGATTAAACTGTTTCAGACCTAACACGTCCCTGTTACCTTGCACGAATACTAAGAAACCTTTAGTAAATAAGGACTAGTAAAATGCGTATTTACTAAGTAAAGGATTCTGAAAAGACCTAATGTGGTTTCCAAACCCATGAAAGATCGAGCTGCCATGGAATGTTTTTCTGAATATTGATAAGCATGTTGATAATAATTTGAGTTTAATTAAAGTAATTGTCTAGATTATTTATGTTATAATTGTTGCTTATTGTGTTAATTCTGCTAAAATCTATTTCATTCATATATTTTGCATACTTAGGATAAATTGCATTAGGGATCATTGCATTTAGTTTCATATACTTAATTTTTCATCACTTCTCATTTATATTGTTTTTATTTATCAAATTGTTAATATAATTTTACAAATTAAGTGACTTAGCACAAATATAATCCTTGTGGAAACGATAACTCGATACTTACTTATTACTTGATAACGACTGTGTACACTTGCACAAACCCGAGCGTTACAAACAACACTCACTTATTGGTGTATGGGGTTGGATGGGTATTTGATATCGTAACTAGTGTGTAGGGATGGGCGGAGATGGTGTGTAGCGATTTGGAGTAGGATTTGATTATGTATGTGATATTGCATATGATTCTGTATTTGAGATTATATTTGAATTTGTATCTGAATTGCATTTGAAAACGTATCTATTAATGTATATGTAACTGATCTGTTACTTGGGATGTGTTACACACTAAGCTCGTAAGCTCGCTCTTTGTTTGTTTTGCTCTCAGGTAACTAACAAATTTAGGACAGGTTGGCGTAGCAGGAGCTCAGGTTAAATTTTTGTTCTATAATTTGATCAAGTTAAAATGTTATTTCTAATTGGACTATTTTGGAATCTCTGAGGACTATTAGTTGTTTTGGATTTTATTTGTCATTTTCAAATTACTTTATCATATTTAAACTATTTTATTTCAAACTACAATTCGTTCAATTTCAAATCAAACCACTGTTTTCAAAAATATGTATAACTTAAAAAATTTTGCTACAAAACTAAGTGATATTATAAGTTCTTTTTTGCAATTAAAATATATTAACTTAAAAAGGTGTTTTTCACTAAAAACTGGAAAATATCATTATCAAGTTTTGCTCTATGTTACATTTCTAATTTTAATTTATAGTTTTAAAATGACCGTGTGTAATTCCTTAAGATTAGGCCATAACGTCTAGGTTGCATTTTGAGTATTACATTTGGTGGTATTAGAGCCAAGTTCAAAACTTGGACTGTGATTATTTGGTTCAGAATTTCTTATGAAAAAGTGTTTTAAATGTTTTTTATTTTTTTATTAATTCTGATAAATGAGTTTATGAAAATTCTCGAGTCTCTATCACCGATTCTATAAGCATTTCTGCTTTAGGTCTACTTGATAATCTAGTAAACACGGTAGTTCTAGAATTACTCTACTTTAGCTAAAAATTGCGACAACTCTGTAAAAAACTTCTAATAAAACTGTAGACTTAGGGTTTTCAATAATAAACCTAACCTAATGCATAAAATTCTAAATTGTAGATAATATAGCATAATGAGTTTGTGAGGAACCCATGGACGTGGTACCTGTGGGTGTGGTGGACGCCCAAGAAGGGCTCGAGCTGAGCCATATTGTATGGGTGGCATGCCCAATTTAGATACAAGTGAGACTATTAGGACACCTACTACTAAGGCTAAGTCTCAGGCTCAGACTATTGGGCACCATCCCAAGCTATGTTGAGGGTGGTTGAGAGGGTTGTTGAGACCCAAACTAGATTTATTAGTTGAGGGTCAGTAACTGAATAACTCCAGCTGAATGGGGCTAAGTTATTCAGGAGTGTCGCTATGACTACCCTGACGGTGGCTGAGTACGGGTTGGAGGCCACCGAGAGAATTATGAATGATTTAGGCTGCACCCTCAAGCATAAACTAAAGGGTGCAGTATCTTTCCTTCGCGATGAAGCATATCAATGGTGACAATCGGTTGAGCAAGGAACAGAGCTTTAGCGAGTGTTGGAGGAGTTTGGGAGCTTGTCTTCGATGCGGGGCTATGAAACACCACATTAAGGACTATCTTTATCTGGTGATCAGGTGCAAGGTTTAGCTATGAGTTTGGTTTAGCCACAAAGAGCAGTTCAACAGCCTCCTAGAGGCCATGGTCAAGCTAAGGGTTGTAAAGGTATAGGTCGTGGGCAAAGAGCACTAGATAGAGGTGCTAATTAGATTGAGGTGAATGAGCCTGCGTTGGTGTATGCGACATGGTACTCCAAGGACAGAGATGAGGCTGACGTGATAGTCGGCACGTTTACTATCGATTTTCTTTCTTAATTTACATTGATTGATATTGGCTCGATACATTGATACATACCTAGCACTATTTTATGGTAATTCGGGGATTTTTGTTGCGGATACTTCTAGTGGGATTTTTGTGATTAGTCCGTTCGGTCAGTCTATACAAGTTAGTAAGGTGTATAGGAGGTGACTGTTAGAGATTTAAGGTATTCTGTTTCTAGTTAATCTGATGGAGTTACCTTTTAGGGAGTTTGATTTTATTTTGGGAATGGACTAGCTTGTGAAGCATCGAGTCAATTTGGATTGTGAAACTAAGAAGATAACTCTAAAAACCGAGGAAGGTGAAGAAATTTTTATGGTTAGTGAGTGTCGAGATTACCTATCTAATGTAATCTATGTTGTTGTGGCCAAAAATGGTGTTAAGTGTTTTTGGATTATGTGCATAATACGAGTACTATGGGATCTTCTACTGATAGTATCCGGACAGTTAAAGAATTTCTAGACGTCTTTCCCAAGGAATTGTTGGGGTTACCATTGGATAGGGAGGCCGAGTTCAGTTTTGAGTTACTACTTGGGATAGCTCTAGTGTCCATCACTCCTTATTGATGGCACTGAAGGAGTTGAAATAATTGAAAGTATATTTTTGAAACTTCTCGATATGGGGTTCATCCGACCTAGTGTGTCTCTGTGGAGAGCATCGATTCTTTTTGTTAAAAAGAAATATGGTACTATGAGGATGTGTATGGATTACCAGTAGTTGAATAGGTTGGTAAAGAATAAGTATACATTCTTGAGGATTGATGATTTGTTTGATCGGTTCTGTGAGGCATCTGTGTTTTAAAAAATTGATCTCCGTTCTTGGTATAATCAATTAAAGGTTAAAGAAGATGATGTGTATAAGACCACCTTTAGGGCCTGTTATGGTCATTATGAGTTTCTTATCATGCCATTCGGTTTGACGAAAGCTTTAGCTGCATTCATGGATATTATGAATCTGGTTTTTCAACCATATTTGGTTCAGTTCGTCGTGGTTTTTATTGACAACATTCTGGTATACTCTAAGACTAATATTGAGCATGATGAATATCTTAGAGTGGTTCTGCAGATTCTCTGAGAAAAAAAGCTCTACGCTATGTTAAGCAAGTGTGAATTCTAATTAAGCTAAGTTACTTTTCTAGGACACGTGGTTTTTGCCGAGGGTATCTGTGGACCCTAAAAAGATTGAGGCTATTCTTGAATGGAAACAACCTAGGAATGTGTATGAGATATGGATTTTTATCAGTTTAGAGGGTTACTATCATAGATTTGTGAAAGGGTTTTCACTTATTGCAGCTTCTTTGACCAAACTATTGCGTAAGAATGCACCCTTTGTGTAGACCGATTAGTAGCAATTGAGCTTTAAGAAGCTCAAATCTATTTTAATTCAAGCACCTATTCTGATACAGCCTGAATCAAAAAAGGAGTTTGTTGTGTATAGTGATGTATCTCACACTGATTTGGGTTATGTTTTGATGCAATAGGGTAAAGTGGTGGCTTACGCATCCAGACAACTTAAGCCGCATAAAGGAAACTATCTAATGCACAATCTTAAGTTAGTTGCGATTATCTTCACATTGAAAATCTAGAGGCATTACCTTTATGGTAATAGGTGTATAATCTACACTGATCACAAAAGCTTCAAGTACCTCCTCACTCAGAAAGAGTTAAATAGTAGGCAACATAGATGGATTGAGTTGCTTAAAGACTACAATAGCGTAATAAAATATCATCATAATAAGGCGAATGCTCTTAGTTGGAGATAGATGTCTAAATTGAGGGTGATGTTTGCTAGCTTAAGTTTGTTTGAGGATAGTGGTTTGTTAGGCGAGTTGCAAGTTAAGTCATCATGGATTGATCAGATTTTGGATAAGCAGTTATTGGATGATTATTTGGTTCTTCGGTTTGAGCAGGTTGAAAAGAGTAAGACTTTTAATTTTGGATTGAATAGTGAAGGTGTTTTGTGCTTTAGAGGTCAGGTTTGTGTGTCGAAATACTAAGTTGAGGCAGTCTATCTTATGGGAAGCACATAGTAGCCCTTATGTTATGCATCCCAATGGTAATAAAATGTATTGAGATCTTCTAGAGTTGTATTGATGGCCCGGTTTGAAGCGTGAGGTGACTGATTTTGTGTTTCGTTGCTGACCTGCTAGCAGGTAAAGGCTGAGCACTAGCTTCCTTCATGTTTGCTTCAACCCGTTAAGATTCCATTGTGGAAGTGAGAACTAGTAATTATGGACTTCATTAGTAGGTTACCCTTGACACCCGCTACGAAGGGTTCTATTTGGACCAATGTGGATCGATTGACCAAGTTTGCTCATTTTCTTTCGATTAAGACCGATTATTCTCTTAGACGCTAGTGAAGTTGTACATTTTTTAGATTGTTAGACTTCATGTGGTTCAATATCGGTTACCTTTGGTAAAGACCCTCGATTTATGTCTCAATTTTGAAAAATACTGCATGAGGATTTAGGTACATGGTTAGACTTCAATACTGCGTTCCATCCACAAACTATTAGACAGTCCGAGAAGGTTATTCAGGTATTGGAGAATATGCTACGGAGTTGTGTTATCAACTTCCGTGGTAGTTGGGAGGAGTTTTTGCCATTGAGTTTGTTTATAATAACAACTTTCAGTCCAGTATTTAGATGGCACCTTACAAGGCTTTATTTGGTCATAAGTGTCGTACCCCTTTATGTTGGACCGAGTTGGGTGAGAGAAGGATTATGGGTTCAGATTTAGTTTCTAAAACTGAGGATAAGGTTATACTGATTCAGGATCATCTTAAGCCAGCTTCTGACAGATAGGAGTCTTACGCGGATTTAAAGAGGAAAGACATAGACTTTGTTGTAGGACATCAGGTTTTTCTTAAGGTATCTCTGTGGAAGAAGGTTTTCCAATTTGGCCATGAGGGCATGTTGAGCCCTAGGTTCATCAGGCCTTATCAAATTTAGAGGCAAGTTGGGCCAGTTACGTATCAGCTAGAGTTGCATCTAGAGTTGGATCATATACATGATGTGTTCCATGTCTCGATGTTGAGATAGTATTGGTCTGATCCATCTCACATTGTACCTGTTGAGGAGATTGAGGTGAGGTCGGATATGACATTCGAGGAGGAGCCAGTATAGATTTTGGATTAAGAGGTAAAGGTCTTAAGGAGGAAGACCATTCCATCAATTAAGGTTCTGGTAGAATCATGGTACAGAAGAAGCTACATCAGAGCCTGAGGACTCGATTTGTCAGCAATATCCACATCTATTTGAATCAGGTAAATTTCAAGGCGAAAATTTCTTTTAGGGGGGAGAGTTGTAATGCCCCAAAATTTTTGTTTTTGAATTATTAAAATTTGACAAGTGAATTAATCTGGTTCAGTGGTTAAGTGTTGTGAGTAAAGTGTGTGATCTTTTGGGTTCGAATCTTTTTCCTTCAAATTTTGTTATTTTTTGCCCAACCCTTGGCTTTGGATATTAGAGTCATATATTATTTTTGCTCAACTGATGATAGAATAAGCTTGCTGGTTTAGTGGTAAGGTATTAACTTACCCATTGGTCCCGTGTTTGAATCCTTACGTGTGCAAATAGGAATATTTTTTCTTTTCTCTTAGTGTGCCACCCATGTGCCTAGTATTTGGGTCAAATTCAAACTTTGGTCAATTTATAAGTAGCAAAAAATCTGATAAGTTATGATTTTTTAATTTTTAATTTATTTTTGAGAAAATCCCACTTCAAAATATTCCCCCACTCAACCATCCACCTCTCCACTTTTCCTCATTCTTCTCATTTTGTTTCACGGCAACTGCTATAAAAAAAACATTCTTTGATTTTTCTTTCTTCCTTTCTTATTAATGCTATGAATTAACAACTATGTCGATTTTATTTTTACTCTCAAATATTTCTCTTTCCATATTGTGTCTTTATTTTGCTATGGTCTATCGTTGGGATTGGTTGTGCATATTGTAAGGTTCGGTAAAGTTTTGAATATTTTGATGCTAGTATGTCATTCTTTTATAGAAAAGAAGTAGGTTTGTTGGACTAATTGTTTTGATGCATTGTTAGGAGAAGATCATGAGGCATTCGACATTCCTCCAACGAATTAGGTGCCTTAGACAACCATTTCTGTCAAGGGTAAGTGATTAATATTTGTGTTTAGAGGCTGACTCATTTTGTTAAGGTTTTTGGGTAGTGGTTGTGGTTGAATTAGAGGATTAAATTTAATGTATCAATATTTAATAGTTGGTTTTAATTGACGATTTAGGTACTAGAATTCTCGCCATGGTGCTTGTATCGAAAACTAATTAGGTGTGTAACGAAAAACCTGAATAAAAAAAGTGAATGGTGCGATGCCAAAAAGTGGACTGTTGACACAACATGATCATGTGTCATACTGTGTGGGCCACACATGCGTGTGTTAGGTCGTGTGGGCCACACGAGCACATGTGCCCATTTTTTGAAAATTTCACTTTGGGCCGTATTGATTTGTGATTCATAGTTAGCCACTCTGTAGGGTCCATATTATTTAGAAATTACTTTGAAACATGAAATTTGATCAACTTATATTGTATGTGTTTTAATTACTAGCATGTCTAAAATGAAAAATTCCTATATGATCTATAATTTGATAATTTTGATAGCATGTTTTGAAGTGAAAAGCATGCATTACATATATTCATTTATTATCTATTAGTACTTATGTAACAGTCTAGTTTTGACTCTAGTTGAAAAGTGGTTTTGAGACCCTGTAACCGATTCTAAAAAATATTTTAATATTATTTTCTGTGTCTGTGATATGTGAATTTACATCTGCAAAGTTTTTGTGAGTTAATTTGTCTGTTTCTGTGCTTAATTATGAAAAAGGATTAAATCGCGCAAAGTGTAAAAGTTGAGTGCTAGATGTTAAAGCACCTATTTGATTTGGCTTACTTAAGTGAGGGTCCTTGCATGTCAAAATTTCCATTTATTTTAATGATAGACAAATATGGTCATGTAGTTGGTAAATTTAATGTTATTTCATTAAGGGCAAAATGGTAAAAGGTGAATATAATGCTTAATATAATAAAACAAAGCATGAAAATGGCCATTTTCACTTTGTTCATACCGAAGTTGAAGAAAAAAAAAGCTAGGTTTTCATGTTTTAACATTTGACTATTGAATTACTTGAATAAGGTATGAGTTTTTCTCGGTTTTTTATAATTTCTACGTTTCTTTGATCGTTCCTTCGTGTTCTTCAAAACCCATGTCTGAATTTCAGTTTTTGTTGAAGATTATGAAATGTGCCATTGATGATTATATGAGCTTTGTAATGTTTTTATATGGATTATGAAAGATATATGTGAGATTATTATACTTTGTTCTTGAATTTTGATAGAATATAGTTATTTGGACTAATTTGTGAAAATGAGGTTTTGAAGGACTAAATTGTGAATTCAATATGTTAATTGGGATTGTATGGAAGCTATGTATATTCGACCAAGCTATGATTTTGGTGAATTTTGCATATTTGTGATTTAGTGAAAAATGGGCTAAATTGTCAAAGTGTGAAAGTATAAGGGCTAAATTGCAAAGTGCCCTAAATATGTTTATATGGATTAAATTGAATGAAATGAATGGTTGAATGGTTGAATTTGTATTATGTTATATCAAGAACAAAGAAAATCGAACTTAGATCGGGGAAAGTTTAAAATAGTTGAATAGTCGACTCGTTCCGTCCGAAATCTATACGAGGTAAGTCAAATTACAATTACAGACTAAATTGATTGAATGTTGTATTTACTAGTTATAATCTGTATTGGATGGCCTTGAGAGCCTGATGTATGAATTCCGAGTAAATTCCTATGATATGCTAGTATCTGAAAAGATATGTATTATTCTAAAGGAATGTTTACATTGATACGAGATATTGTGTAAGACCGTGTCTGGGACACAGGCCTCGATTTGAGAATTACGTGTAAGACCATGTTTGGGACATTACAATCGTATCTGATTTTGTGTAAGACCCTGTCTGGGACAGAGGCATCGATACTGAATTACATGTAAGACTACGTCCGGAACGTCGGCATTGTACCCTGTTATGAGTATCTGAATCGTTTCTGAACCATCTGATAATAGAGTACAAGTTATGGAAATGAATATATGAAATGTATAATCTATATAGGTACGTTTGTATTGTACTAAATTTCTAAATATGAAAGACTGTTTCTGTGAAGTATGTATGGAATTTGGAATTAAAGCATGACATGTATGCAAACAAATGAGCATGGTTAGGCTTATGAACTATTCTGTGAAATGATTATGAATTTTTGCCGTTGAATTGTACTTTATATGCTTTAGTAGTTAGCCCAATTGTATTTGGCTTACTAAGCTCTTTGTAGCTTACTCTGTGTGATTTTTGTCTATTTTACAGTTATCATAGCTACTGAAGGCTCAGGGATAGTCAAGGATCGTCACCACACTATCGAACTCAATTTGGTACTTTTAAAAGTGTAAATACGTCTAAGTATGGCATGTATAGGTTAGAATGTCTAGGTATTTAAAGCTTTGATATGTATATATGTTATGCCATGAGAGTTGGCTAGCAAATGATATGTTTGTGCATAGTTTTGATATTTGGTTGGTAATGCCTAATGGTTTATATTGGTAATGTTTTATGATCTAATATGATTTGGTCATTTTAAGCATGGAATTGGCTGAAAATTGTGGCAAGAATGTTGTTTAATGTTGCTTGTAGGAATGGCCCAAATAGGGGAGGCAAGTTGGCTTAAATCAAGCCTGCATTTATCCACACGGTCAGGTACCATGGGTGTGCCTTGTGGCCGTGTATGTAAATCAGTAACCTCTTAAGATCCACATGGCTATAGCACATAGGCGTGTCAAATGACCGTGGGCTCAAGTCAGTAGTTAGCTAAGTTTCACCCAGCCATAGCACACGAGCGTGTCTGTTGGCCGTGGGTGAAAGTTAGTATGTATGCCTTGTTGGCATGGCTTGTAACGCCCCCACACCCGAGACCATCACCGGAATCGAGCTTGAGGGGTTACCGAACATAATTTATCAATTTAAGAACTTCAAATCATTTGTTTCTACATTCACAGCTTTCTAGCTACTCGCGTCACAGTTACAAGAAAAATCATATCTCGAGTTATGAAACTCAAAATCAAGATCCGTAAATTTTTCCTGAATCTAGACTCATATATCTATTTACTAATTTTTTTCTAGAATTTTTTATTGGGCCAATTAGTATAGTTTATTAATTAAAGTATCCCCTATTTCAGGGTTCGACTGCTTCGACCTTTGTGTATTACGAATCAGATATATCTCTATAAAAAATTTCAATGACTATGAGGTTTGCTTCTATTAAAACTATACTCAATAAGGAATCTGTAAATATAAATAACAACTTCTAATTATTTTATTAAAATTTATTATGAATTTTTAAATTCAGAACAGGGGATCTAGAAATCACTCTGGTCCTGTTTCGCAAAAGTTTAAATATCTCATAAAATATAATTTATATTCCTGTTTTGTTCAATCCATATGAAAATAGACTCATTAAGATTCAATTTCATAACTTACTCATCATTTATTTCTATTTATACTATTTTTAGTGATTTTTCAAATTCATGTCATTGCTGCAGCAATATTCTGTTTTAAGGCAAGTTTCATCTTTCCAGGAATTTCTATGAACTAGATAACCTATTAAACTTCCATAATATCAAACATGATCTAAATTAGCCATCACCATGACTTATCAATATCAAACATTTTCTCAACCAAACATGGCCATATCATAAAATTATTCACACAAAATAAGTATATTGCTATACATGCCATACTTAAGTTTTATAAGCCATTTACCCAGATGAAAGTCCTTTGGATAGTGTGATCGAACTTTCGACCCGTCCCGATTCCCGAGCTAGCTTGTTCAAAACTACAGTAAATAAAGAGGAGGGAGTAAGCATAAATGCTTAGTAAGTTCATATGTAAATAACAAGTAACATAACAATACAAATATACCAAACAACTTTAGCATGGTATCTCCAAAACATATATCACATTTCTAAACATCATTCATCATCTTACCACCTTATCGTTGTTGTATCTATTTTCAAACCGAAGGTTAAGAAAATACCTGTCCAAAGTGTCCATTTCACAACACTTACCAAAACGTCACTTGCATCTTAAGTGTTCTTCCATTTCACTAGAAATTTCACCCGTTGAACACATCGGAATACAACTTGGATACACGGATAATTTGCACATAAGTGCCTCATATGTAATCAAGAAATCATGTAACCCGCCCCTAAGTGAACTCGGACTCAACTCAACGAGCTCGAGCGTTCGCATCCATAAGTGAACTCGGACTCAACTCAACGAGTTCGGACGCCTAGTTACATTTCACGAACTCGGACTCAACGCAACGAGTTCGGACATTCGCATCCATAAGTGAACTCGGACTCAACTCAATGAGTTCGGATGCTCAACCATCCTAGTGACATGTCACTTGTATCCTAATCTATTCCTAAGATTCAAACGGGCATTTTCCTCGATCACACATCTTTGCCATCTTCCACGGAATATCGAAATTGATACTTCGGTGATAGTTCATACTCATCAAGTAATTCACATAATCACATATTATTCAACAATAACCACAAAGCATAATATTTCATGATAATAATCAGCATCATATCATATAAACAACATTAAATTGCTTAAAATGACAATTATGTTACTACATTTACACATGAACTTACCTTGGTACCAAAATATAAAGATTTTGCAATTTAGTCCACAATCTTTTCTTTTCCTCGATCGCGACTTGAATCTCGTTTCTCTTGATCTATAATGCCAAATTAATCTTATTTAATACATACATTCATCAAAACAATATTTAATACGAACTTTGGAAAATTACACTTTTGCCCCTAAACTTTTGCATAATTACACTTTTGCCCCTAGGCTCGGGAATTAAACTTTATTCCTTATTCTTATGTTTTATAACATGCTGATCACTTTTCCCTTCTATGGCAACATCAAATTCTCTCTCTAACATATACTTGTGACTATTAGGTATTTTTGCCGATTAAGCCCTTTTACTCGTTTTCACTCAAAACCGAGTAGCACAAGTTGTCTAACATAATTTAAAACCTCATATTCTATCATAAAACATAAAAATACACAAATTTCACCTATGGGTATTTTTCCAAACATAAACCCTAGGTTGAATTATTGCTAACATAAGCTTAATCGAGCTACCGGGATTCCAAAAACGTAAAGAACATTAAAAACGGGGCTTGGAATCACTTAATTTGGAGCTTGGAAGCTTGAAACAAACCCTAGCTATGGAGAACCCTTGAAATTTCGGCCTAATGAAGAAGATGGACAAAAATTGGCTTTTAATTTTGTTTTTAATTCATTTTAATAACTAAATGACCAAAATACCCTTACTACTAAACTTTCCAAAAATTCCTTCCATGTCCTAATTTTGTCCATGAACTTAAAATTGGTCAAATTTCTATTTAAGACCTCCTCATTAATATTCCAAAACAATTTCATACTGAAAACTTCTAGAATGCAAGTTTTGCAACTTATTCGATTTAGTCCCTACTTTCAATTTAAACACTTTAGGCATAGAATTTCATCACGAAATTTTCACACAATCATGCAATCATACCATAAACACCAAAATCATTGTAAAATAATATATTTCTATCTCGTATTTGTGGTCACGAAACCACTATTCCGATTAAGCCCTAATTCAGGATATTACAACTCTTTCCCCCTTTTAAGGATTTTCGTCCTCGAAAATCTTACCGGTAAACAGGTGTGGGTATTGGTTTCTCATAGTTTCTTCAGGTTCCCATGTAGTCTCTTCTACCCCATGCTTTTGCCACAACACTTTTACAAGTGCAACACTTTTATTTCTTAGTTGTTTGACTTCTCGAGCTAAAATCTTAATCGGTTCTTCTTCATAAGTCATATCCGGTCGCAGTTCAATTTCTGTCGGTGAAATTATATGTGAAGGATACGAACGATACCGGCGTAACATAGATACGTGAAACACATCATGAATCTTCTCTAATTCGGGTGGTAACGCTAGCCGATATGCTACCGGTCCAACTTTTTCAATTATTTCATACGGTCCAATAAAACGCGGACTTAACTTGCCCTTTCGTCCAAATCTAAGGACTTTCTTCCATGGAGACACTTTCAAAAATACCTTATCACCAACTTGAAACTCAATTTCCTTTCGTTTCAAATCCGCATAAGATTTCAGTCTATCTGAAGCAGCTTTCAAACAATCTCGAATCACTTTCACCTTTTCTTCGGTTTCTTTTATTAAATCAACTCCATAAATCTGATTTTCCTTGAGTTCAGTCCAATACAATGGCATCCGACATTTACGACCATATAATGCTTCATAAGGTGCCATCTTCAAACTCGTCTGATAACTATTATTATAAGCAAATTCTACCAATGGTAAGTACCTTTCCCAACTATCTTGAAATTCCAATACGCAACATCTGAGCATGTCTTCAAGAATCTGAATTACTCTCTCTGATTGTCCATCAGTTTGTGGATGAAAGACAGTGCTGAAATTTAACTTTGTACCTAATGCCTCTTGCAACTTTTGTAACACCCCTATCCCGTAACCGTCGCCGGAATAGGATGAGGCGTTACCAGAAATTAGGAATCAGATCAGAAGAATAAAATTTTAAACCCTTTTTTTTTCTTTTTTTTTGAAATAAAATCTAAACTTCTATAAGTAAACATTCAAAAGATGCCATTTTTATATGGCTTATATACAATAGTCAAAATATCATTCTACTATATTGTCTATCCTATACATGCCATAAGCTAAGTCTAATTACATAGTTGCCGTAATGGTAGATAGTGTGACGAAGTGCTGATGATCCCCGAACTGGTAGTCAGAATCCACAACCTATAAACCAAAACATGATCGAACAGAGTAAGCTTTTGTAAGCTTAGTAAGTTTTAAGCAAAACAAAGTGTTCTCATTCACTATCATTGGTCATTCATTTCAACTGTTCGATGAAGTTAATCTAGAGCTTCATCTCGAACTATAATATCAATAAACGCATCACTTGGCTATCACATATATACTTTCGAATAATAATGACCTAGATGGTCAAATATTTCCAAAGCACATTCTTCATCAATTTTCAACTTTCAATAATCCTTTCCACTTGTTCATAATCACATCCATATTTTTAAGTATTTCAACATGACAAGTACTAAATTACCGTAGGCACATAAAGAACCAAACATATTCCTTATCACATATACGTAAGCTTACAAAACATAATCCTTACCTTGTACTGGCACATCTAGCTGAACCCAACCCATACTCAAATCATAAGGCTTTTGGGCAGAATATGCACTAATACATAAGAATATTTCATCACATACTTCATTATACAAGCGTACCATTACCAATTAGATCATTCTCATATTTGGAGTTATAATATTAATCACATTTACCTACCTCTTTGATACTGATAATTCACCTCGAAATCACTCCACCGATGAGTAAGTAATACGTACTTGAACATCTTAAATACATAATACTTATTTGATGGTAACTTATTGTAGATACTCAATATCAAAGTCTTACTTGAATCCTAGCATTTAGCTGTCGGATCTTTAAAGCTCAGATATAGTACGAGCACGAAGCCTACGGACATTAATCACGATAATATTCTAGCATAAAGCCTGCGGGGTTTTAACCCGGATATAGTACTGACACAAATGTCCTTCGGGACTTATCACAGTTATACACTTCCACTTCCATCACATTGACCATTCGGCCTTATCATATATATATACTTTCACATTCATCACATTGGCCATTCGGCCTTATCACATACATACACTTCCATATTCATCACATTGGCCATTCGACCTTACCACATACATACACTTTCACATTCATCACATTGGCCATTCGGCCTTATCACATACATACACTTTCACATTCATCACATTGGCCATTCGGCCTTATCACATATACATACACTTTCACATTCATCACATTGGCCATTCGGCCTTATCACATACATACACTTTCACATTCATCACATTGGCCATTCGGCCTTATCACATACATACACTTTCACATTCATCACATTGGCCATTCGGCCTTATCACATATACATACACTTTCACATTCATCACATTGGCCATTCGGCCTTATCACATATACATACACTTTCACATTCATCGTAACAAAATTGACTAGGTATACTAGTCATTTACGGCTCATAGCTTCACTTTAGTACGGATTTGGTACTTGATTACCAATATTTAATCGATAGCTTATAAGCAACTCAAATAGTTTTATCAAGGTTTACAACACAATCATAAATTCAGCACAAGCTATTTTTTTTTGAGCAACAGTCATTAAATTATTCATAAATGCAGCTACGAAACTCCAAATGAAGTGCCGTAAATTTTCCCTGAAAATAGACTCATATATCTTTTATCCATAAAATTTTCATAATTTTTGGTTTGGCCAATCAATACCAGATTTTTCTTAAAGTTTCCCTTGTTTCACTGTTTGACTATACTGACCACTCTTCACTACGAAACAAATTTCTTATTATACAGAACCCAAAATATGTTCTTGTTTATTTCATTTGAAACTAGACTCATTAGGGAGTCTAAGAATATAAATTTTATCTTATAAGAATTTTTGTACAATTTATAATGATTTTCTAAAATCACGTTACTGCTACTGTCCTAAGCAGATAATTACAATTTTGTTCTTAAATTTCCAAGGTCAAACACTTAAGAACTTACCATTTGTTTTTAGAACATATCATGGCCACATCATATCTTATTAAATCAACTCATCATATCCTATTATGATTGAATTTACTCAACGTTTAATCACTTAAAACTTACCTCGGAAGTGGTCGACGACTAGATATCCACGGCTATTCGTTTACTTTCTCTTTATCCAAAATTGCCCCTCTATGCTCTTGAGCTTAATTAACAAAATTTAAACTATTTTAATCACCTTGTTATATCATTAAAAACAACAAGGTAAATCTTCTCAATGAAACTCATACATAAGGCAACACCTCGATACATCTGCACACATTCGGTATTTCATTAAAACCATCCCAAATACATTTACCTAGGTATCACCATGTCACCTTATATACATATACTAGTTATGTGGTCAATTTTACCGATGACCTATGCATATAACTAATTACACCTTTAATAATATTCACAAAGCCGATTATCCACATGACTACCTTAGCATATTATTAGTTAGCTTCTTATCCAAATTTGCCATAAAGAAAATTAACTCATATACCCTCAAGTGCATAAGCAATTGCATCCAAAGGACACTTTAAATGCATGTTATGAAAGTAACCGAATGCACATATATTTATACCAAGACATCATATACTTCAAAACCAACTATCAAGGCATAAAGCCGAACCTTCAAAATCAATTATCAATACACGTTCAAACATGCCTTCCTACAAATATACAAGTTCTCCAACTAAGTTTTATCCTTGTATACGAACATTATTCATATGGCCGAATACACAAGGTTACAAATATACATAATTCACATTCGGCATTACCATTTAATTTAACGAGTTCTTGCATAAAAATTTCAAGCTCATATGAAACAAAATAACACGATCCTGTTCTCCCTTGGTTAAACTAAATCATGCTTTAAGGTTTAACATGTTTGACCATTAGAGAGTTAATCAAATTAGCATTCAATTATTCTATACACCCACCATTAACTGAATCTCATTTAATCAAATTTATTTCTTGACAATTTCATCACATTCGGTCATAGGTAATTTAATCCTATAAAGAGTCAAATTTTACTTCAATTCACTAAGGTGAGGTTATTATAATTTAACCTCTATTTTCGAATGCCCCCTTCTCCATAAAACCATCAAATTTTCAAATTATAATAGGTTCATAACTCATTTAACCACTAATTCCATGCCAAGCATAAAAAGGCCATTGGTTTTACACCTAACTTACAAGACCATAAAACATAAAGGTTTAATGTTCATCTTGAACACAATTACCACACTTCAAACTAAATTTTCAGCTTCATATATCCCACACCAGATTTTTCCATGCTCAATTTCCATGGCCGAATGATATCCTCAGCAATTAAGTCATATTAAACATAAATTTTCCCTAATTAAGATTATAAGCTCATAATCACTTACAATTTCATCTTCTAAGTCTATCAAACACTCCTTATTCCAATTCCATTTTCAGCTATCAAAATTGACATTTCCTATCCAATACCGAACATGCCACATAACCAATTCAAGAGAATGAATCCATGGGTTTAAGGTAGCATCAAGCTAGGAACTCAAAACATCAAATTTAATATCAATTTAACAAGTATTCACCTTGAATTTTAGCCCTTCTGTAGACCGAATATCCAAAGCTTCTTCTCCTATTTGTTTTCTTTAGTTCTGGCTCAAATGAAGGCTATGAAGCTCACCTTGTTTTTATCACCATATTCACTTTTATTTTATCAAATTTTAATTATAACATATTATAAATATATAATTTATTAATTTAAAACACATAATGCATCATAACAACCCCCACTACCGTGAACATGGATAGAAAATGGTCAAATAAGCATGCAAATCCTCCACAATAATAAACCTTAAGGTTTGGTTACTTTAAAATCTATCTACCACCCTTTTAAAAATTTACAACTAAGTCCTCTTTAATAAAATTTATGTATTTTATAATATAAACTATTAAATATTACTTACTAAATATAATATACACATAATGCCAAAATCATAACATCATTACCGTCCACTAATATTAAAAGTGGGCCATTTGACATGCAAGTCCACAACTTTAGTAGTTTAACATTTTAATCACTTGGACATTTGCCTATCATATTTTTAAAGTTTCTCAAATATGTCCTTTTTAGCTAATTTCACATCCAAATGACAAAATTAAGGCATGAAATTTTCACACATACTTATTCACAAATAATAAGCATAGAATATAACAATTAATTATTTTTGTAACTCGGTTTTGTGGTCCCGAAACCACTTTTCGACTAGGGTCAAGTTAGGGGTGTCACAACTTTTGCCAAAACCGTGAGGTAAACCTCGGATCTCTATCCGAAATGGTTGACAAAGGTATCCCATGAAGTCTAACAATCTCTCGGATATACAATTCAGCCAACTTATTAAGAGAATAATCTGTACGTACCGGAATAAAATGAGCCGATTTAGTCAGTCTGTCAACTATTGCCCAGATGGCATTTTTCTTCCTTGTAGTTAACGACAACCCTGATATAAAATCCATAGTAATCCTATCCCATTTCCATTCAGGAACCATAATAGGCTGAAGTAATCCCGAAGGTACTTGGTGTTCAGCTTTCACTTGTTGGCAAACTAAGCACTTTGATACAAACTCAGAAATATCTTTTTTCATTCCACTCCACCAGTACATTTTCTTCAAGTCATTATACATCTCGTACTGCCCGGATGAACCACTAAACAACCATTATGTGCTTCATGCAAAATCTTTTGAATCAACTCATCATTTTTCGGTACACAAATCCGATTTTTAAACATCAAACAACCATCAGAACCGATTCTGAAATCTGATCCCGTATTAGCTTCACACTGTTTTCTTTTGGCTAGCAAATCTTGATCATTTTTTTGAGCTTCAGAAATCTCTTGTAAAAACATCGGTCTTGCTCTTAACTCTGCTAGAATCGAACCATCATCTGAAATTTTCAACTGAGCGTTCATAACTCTCAAAGCAAACAACAACTTTCTGCTTAAAGCTTCGGCAACCACATTCGCTTTTCCCGGATGATAATCAATAACAAGCTCGTAATCTTTCAATAACTCTAACCATCTTCGCTGTCTCAAATTCAAGTCTTTTTGTGACATCAAGTATTTAAGACTTTTGTGATCGGTATATACTCGGCACTTTTCACCATACAAATAATGTCGCCAAATCCTCAAAGCAAACACCACTGCAGCCAATTCTAAATCGTGAGTAGGATAATTCCTCTCATGAGGTTTTAACTGCCTCGAAGCATAAGCCACCACTTTTCCTTCTTGCATGAGGACACACCCCAAACCATTTAGAGAAGCATCACTATACACCACAAATTCTTTACCTGATTCGGGTTGTATCAACACTGGTGCTTCAGTTAATAACTTTTTCAATTCTTCGAAACTCTATTGACATTCTTCCATCCATTCAAATTTAACATCCTTTCGGAGTAGTCTAGTCATAGGAGCAACAATTATAGAAAATTCATTTACGAACCGCCGATAATACCCAGCTAGCCCCAAGAAACTCCTAACTTTAGTTACATTTTTCGGTGGTTTCCAATCAACAATGGCTGAAATTTTACTAGGATCAACCCGTATACCATCACCTGAAACAATATGACCCAAAAATCCAACTTCCTGGAGCCAAAATTCACTTTTACTAAACTTAGCATACAGCTACTTATCTCTCAAAGTTTGCAAAACTATCCTCAAATGCTCAACATGCTCTGTCTCATCTTTTGAATAAATTAAAATATCATCTATAAACACCACAACAAATCTGTCCAGGTATGGCCGAAATATGCGATTCATTAAGTCCATAAACACAGCAGGAGCATTTGTCAACCCGAATGGCATAACTAAAAATTCATAATGACCATACCTTGTTCTAAAAGTAGTTTTAGGCACATCTGACTCTTTCACTCGCAGTTGATAATACCCAGATCTCAAGTCAATCTTTGAAAACCATGTCGCTCCTTTTAGTTGATCAAACAAATCATCAATTCTCGGCAATGGATACTTGTTTTTGATTGTCACCTTGTTTAACTACCGATAATCAACACATAATCTCATAGAACCATCCTTCTTTTTCACAAATAACACAGGAGCACCCCAAGGTGAAAAACTCGATCTCACAAAGCCTTTATCAGTCAACTCTTGCAACTGCGACTTTAATTCTTTCAACTCTGTTGGTGCCATTCTATATGGAGCAATCGAGATCGGAGCTGTTCCCGGTATTAAATCAATACCAAATTCTACTTCCCTGACTGGAGGCAAACCCGGCAATTCTTCTGGAAATACGTTCGCAAATTCACACACAACCGGCACTGATTCAACTTTTTTTTCAACTTCTTTTGTATTAATTACATACGCCAAATAAGCTTCATAACCCTTTCTCAAATATCTCTGAGCCGACATCGAAGAAATCATACTAAATATTGCCTCTGATTTGTCTGGTTCAAGCCGCAAGATTTCACCACTTTCACATTTTAATTCTATAACATTTTCTTTGCAATTTACTATAGCATCATGCAATGTCAACCAATCCATACCCAAAATAACATCAAATTCATCAAACGGCAACAACATCAAGTCGGCAGGAAAGTAATGACCCCGAATCATTAAAGGGCATTTCTTGCATACTTTATCAACTATCATGCATTTGCCTAACGGGTTCGACACTCTAATATTTTGTGTTCTCAACAGGTATATTCATACTAGACACCAGTTTCATGCATACATATGAATGAGTAGAACCGGGATCAATCAAAGCAATAACATTAGTATTATAAAGAGAAAATGTACCGGTAATCACATCGGGTCAGGAAGCATCTTCACGCGCTTTAATAGCATAAGTTCTAGCTAGAGTTCTTCCTTCAGATCTAACTGTTGCATCTCTGCCTACATTCTTACTGCTTGTTTCACTTTCAGCTTTTCTCGGATACCTTCCCCTCGAGTTTGCACCACTAGCTTTTACATTCTAAAATTTTTCTTTCTCAGCTCTTTCTGGGCAGTCTCTAATAAAATGATCCGGAGAACCACATCGAAAACATTCGTTTGCTCTGCACGGACCAAAATGATTTCTACCATACTGCTGGCACTCGGGTTTAACAAATCTCGAGTTCCCTACACTGGCTGCAGAAGTATTCTGAAATTTAGGACCCACATTCTACTTCTTAAAATTTCCATATGATTGCCCAGTTGAAACTTGGGAACGAGGATTCATATTTCTTGACTTTCCGGGTTGCTGTGAAGGTGCCTTACTCATTGGCCTTTTTTTCCAATTTCGTGTCTCAGCCTCTACCTTCCTATTCTCTTTAAGTAGTTCTTCAGCCTTACAAGCTCGATCAACTAGGACTACCATTTCTTTCAGTTCAAGGATCCCGATAGATACTTTAATGTCTTCGTTGAGCCCGTCTTCAAATCGTCGGCACATCTTAGCTTCTGTAGGAACATATTCCCTGGCATACTTACTTAATCGAACAAACTCTCTTTCATATTCTGAGACTGTCATATTACCTTGCTTCAACTCAAGAAACTCTTTACATTTCTGATCAATAAATCTTTCACTAATATATTTCTTCCGAAACTCTTCTTGAAAGAATTCCCAGGTTACTTTTTCTTTCGGTACCACTGAAATCAAAGTCTTCCACCAATTATAGGCTGAATCTCTCAACAAAGATGTAGCACATTTCAAACATTCTTTAGATGTACAAGATAATTCATCAAATACCCGGATAGAATTTTCAAGCCAGAACTCTGCTTTCTCTGCATCATCATCAATATTTGCTCTAAATTCTTTAGCCCCTTGTTTATGAATTCTATCAACGGGGGTTCTGTGAAATTTTATCATATCCACTCTTTGAGGCATTAGAGGCATAGGTTGAGGAATTGGGGGAGGTGGGGGAGGTCGTACATTTGGGTTTGTACGAACGAACTCAGTGTACCATGCACTCATCATTTGGAGAAAGGCTTCCCGATCCCTTTCTCCTCCTCCCTGACCAACAGTAGGAGGTGGGTTTTTAGTCGGCGCTGCCCCTTCAGCCGGAGCTGGCGCATTACTCTCAACTTCATCTGCCACAGCTGGATCGGGATCCATTTACTATATAAAAATTCATTTAAAAAGGTCAGAAGTCGTCACACTATCACAATTCATACATATGGCATGTATAGCAAAATCCATAAATACAACACGTAGTCCGAGAACCGACTAAACCTGCTCTGATACCACTAAATGTAACGCCCCCAAGCCCAAGATCATCACCGGAGTCGAGCTTGAGGGGTTACCGAACATAATTTATCAATTTAAGAACTTCAAATCATTTGTTTCTACATTCACAGCTTTCTAGCTACTCGCGTCACAGTTACAAGAAAAATCATATCTCGAGTTACGAAACTCGAAATCAAGATCCGTAAATTTTTCCTAAATCTAGACTCATATATATATTTACTAATTGTTTTCTAAAATTTTTTTATTGGGCCAATTAGTACAGTTTATTAATTAAAGTATCCCCTATTTCAGGGTTCGACTGCTCTGACCTCTGTGTATTACGAATCAGATATATCTCTATAAAAAATTTCAATGACTATGAGGTTTGCTTCTATTAAAACTATACTCAATAAGGAATCTGTACATATAAATAACAACTTTTAATTATTTTAGTAAAATTTATTATGAATTTTTAAATTCAGAATAAGGGATCCAGAAATCACTCTGGCCCTGTTTCGCAAAAGTTTAAATATCTCATAAAATATAATTTATATTCCTATTGTGTTCAATCCATATGAAAATAGACTCATTAAGCTTCAATTTCATAACTTACTCATCATTTAGTTTTATTTATACTATTTTTAGTGAATTTTCAAATTCATGTCATTGCTACAGCAATATTCTATTTTAAGGCAAGTTTCATCTTTCCATGAATTTCTATGAACTAGATAACCTATTAAACTTCCATAATATCAATCATGATCTAAATTAGCCATCACCATGACTTATCAATATCAAACATTTTCTCAATCAAACATGGCCATATCATAAAATTATTCACACAAAATAAGTATATTGCTATACATGCCATACTTAAGTTTTACAAGCCATTTACCCAGATGAAATCCTTTGGATAGTGTGATCGAACCTTCGACCCGTCCCGATTCCCGAGTTGGCTTGTTCAAAACTACAGTAAATAAAGAGGAGGGAGTAAGCATAAATGCTTAGTAAGTTCATATGTAAATAACAAGTAACATAACAATACAAATATACCAAACAACTTTAGCATGGTATCACCAAAACATATATCACATTTCTAAACATCATTCATCATCTTACCACCTTATCGTTGTTGTATCTATTTTCAAACCGAGGGTTAAGAACATACCTGTCCAAAGTGTCCATTTCACAACACTTACCAAAACGTCACTTGCATCTTAAGTGTTCTTCCATTTCACTAGAAATTTCACACGTTGAACACATCGGAATACAACTCAGATACACAGATAATTTGCACATAAGTGCCTCATATGTAATCAAGAAATCATGTAACCCGCCCCTAAGTGAACTCGGACTCAACTCAACAAGCTTGGGCGTTCGTATCCATAAGTGAACTCGGACTCAACTCAACGAGTTCGGACGCCTAGTTACAATTCACGAACTCGGACTCAACTCAACGAGTTCGGACATTCGCATCCATAAGTGAACTCGGACTCAACTCAACGAGTTCGGATGCTCAACCATCCTAGTGACATGTCACTTGTATCTTAATCTATTCCTAATGTTCAAATGGGCATTTTCCTCGATCAGACATCTTTGCCATCTTCCACGGAATATCGAAATTGATACTTCGGTGAATAGTTCATACTCATCAAGTAATCACATAATCACATATTATTCAACAATAACCACAAAGCATAATATTTCATGATAATAATCAGCATCATATCATATAAACAACACTAAATTGCTTAAAATGACAATTATGTTACTACATTTACACATGAACTTACCTTGGTACCAAAATATAAAGATTTTGCAATTTAGCCCACAATCTTTTCTTTTCCTCGATCGCGACTTGGATCTCATTTCTCTTGATCTATAATGCCAAATTAATCTTATTTAATACATACATTCATCAAAACAGCATTTAATACGAACTTTGGAAAAATTACACTTTTGCCCCTAAACTTTTGCATAATTACACTTTTGCCCCTAGGCTCGGGAATTAAACTTTATTCCTTATTCTTATGTTTTATAACATGCTGATCACTTTTCCCTTCTATGGCAACATCAAATTCTCTCTCTAACATATACTTGTGACTATTAGGTATTTTTGTCGATTAAGCCCTTTTACTCGTTTTCACTCAAAACCGAGTAGCACAAGTTGTCTAACATAATTTAAAACCTCATATTCTATCATAAAACATAAAAATACACAAATTTCACCTATGGGTATTTTTCCAAATATAAACCCTAGGTTGAATTATTGCTAACATAAGCTTAATCGAGCTACCGGGATTCCAAAAACGTAAAGAACATTAAAAACGGGGCTTGGAATCACTTACTATGGAGCTTGGAAGCTTGAAACAAACCCTAGCTATGGAGAACCCTTGAAATTTCGGCCTAATGAAGAAGATGGACAAAAAGTGGCTTTTAATTTTGTTTTTAATTCATTTTAATAACTAAATGACCAAAATACCCTTACTACTAAACTTTCCAAAAATTCCTTCCATGTCCTAATTTTGTCCATGAACTTAAAATTGGTCAAATTTCTATTTAAGACCTCCTCATTAATATTCCAAAACAATTTCATACTGAAAACTTCTAGAATGCAAGTTTTGCAACTTATTCGATTTAGTCCCTACTTTCAATTTAAGCACTTTAGGCATAGAATTTCATCACGAAATTTTCACACAATCATGCAATCATATCATAAACACCAAAATCATTGTAAAATAATTATTTCTATCTCAGATTTGTGGTCACGAAACCACTATTCTGATTAAGCCCTAATTCAGGATATTACACGGCTGGTTCACATGGGTGTGTCTGGTACCGTGTGAGGCACACGGCCTGGTTACACAAGCATGTGACTTCGACAGAATTGGAAAATTTACTGAGTTCTGAAATTTATCAATGTGTTCGGTTTAATCCTGACTGTCCTTAAAAGTATGTTTTAGGTCTCGTAGACCATCATAAGGGATGAATGGTTGATGATTGCATATGCATTATGTTACGTGATTCTGAATTGGTCTAAAATGTTCTGTCTATCTGGTAATGCCTTGTAACCTTAATCCGATGAGGGTTACGGGTTCGGGGTGTTACAACTTGCATGAGCATTGGGGTGGGAATATTAATATGATGGAAGAAGTGTTGGTAGTTTAATTATTTGCCTTATCTGGTTGTTTGAACTACATATATCTGTTCTGGTGGCTTGACCACATATATCTGAATCTGGTGGTTTACTGCGTATTATTATCTGGCAGCTTGACTGGACTATTTTTGAAAAGTGATATATGCTCACTTATTGGTGTGTGGGGTTGGATTGGTATTTGATACCCTAACTAGTGTGTAGGGATGGACGAAAATGGTGTGTAGCAATTAGGGGTAGGATTTGATTCTATATGTGATATTGCATATGATTTTGTATCGGAGATTATATTTGAATTGCATCTGAAAACGTACCTGTTAATGTATGTGCAACTGATATGTTGCTTGGGATGTGTTACATACTAAGCTTGTAAGCTCACTCTTTGTTTGTTTTCCTTTTAGGTAACCAACAAACTTAGGACTGGCTGGTGTAGCGCGAGTTTGGGTTAAATTTTTGTTTTATAATTTGGTTAAGTTAAAGTGTTATCTCTAATTGGACTGTTTTGGACTCTTTGGGGATTGTTAATTGTTTTGAATTTTATTTGTTGTTTTGAACTACTTTATTGTATTTAAACTATTTTATTTCAAAATGCAAATTCATTGAATTTCAAATCAAATCACGGTTTTCAAAACTTTATATAACTTAACGATTTCCACTGCAAAACTAAGTGATCTTATAAGTGATTTTCTGCAACTAAAATGCATTAACTTAAAAAGTTTTTTTTCCCTAAAAACTAAAAAATATCATTATCAAGTTTTGTTCTATGTTATGTTTCTGATTTTAATTTATGGTTTTAAAATGATCGTATGTAATTCCTCAAGATTCAAGAATAACGTCTATACTGAGTTTAGGGTGTTGCAGCATGAGTTTGAATGTGTTGAAGCGTATTATCCTTCTATTTATGAGTTGGAGAGGAGCCATGGGTAATTTTAGGTATTGTGTCAGAAAGAATAGATATCAAAACTTATAATGAGATTGTTAAAAAAATAAAGCTATTTATTTCTTGCTTACTTGTTAAAATGAATCTCTTGTTTCTAAAAACAAAAATAAACATTGATTAATTCTTATTAGAAAACCAATAGAGTGAAAAAAAAGATGACCTGGGATCGACATAAATCATTCTTAGAATTAGAAGATCTTCTCTAATGGCAAGTTCTTCATACTTGGAAACTTGAAGCAATCTTTTGTCGATTCTAACATTTCCAAGTTTTAAATCTTTCACTAATATAAACATAGAATATTTGCTGCAATTCTTCTGTAAATGACATATATATTGTGTATAAGCTTACCTTGGGTGAAAGAACACTGGGATTGAATCAACTAAAATGGAATGAAAAAGTATATATTCTTGTTAATGAATCCCCGAAGGTTCTGAATAAAAGATTGAGATTCGAAACAAGTTCAAAGGACATTGCATTCATTTCCCGAAGATTTACAGCCGAGTAATTTGCAGAGCTTTTTGGAAGCTCGACAAAGGTGAATGATCTCATTCCTTGTTGAATCCTTATGTCAGGTTCTTAAAGCAGTTGCAAAAGAAAATAAGCATGGCCAAGACCTAATTTGGGTTCTCATCAAATTCTACAATTGAAGAACTAGACTATCATCATTCGATGATGGAAGCTGTTGGGTATGGAATTGTGATGTATTTGTAGGTTACTTATTCGATTTTGACATCCATATGTTCTTAGTGATAAAAATCTACACTTGCTCTTTCAATTAGATTTTCTATTGAATTTCTTTTGAAATTCTGACCAATCCTATTAGAGATCAAGAAATCATGGTTACCAAAAATTGCTTTCCATTTGAGTGTTCATTTAAGCCAATTAACCAAATTGAAGTCCACTGAATCTCTCATTGATGTACGAATCCCAGTAGATATGGACAAGATACAAACCAGGATAATATTGTGAAGAAAATGGCGAAAGCAACATTTGAATCATTAGCTAAAAATCTTGTAATTTTTCATCTTATTATGGAAAATTACATTTGAACTTGAATTAATAAATTGTTCTTCCATAAATTCATAGCCCCAGAGTTTTCAATCCAAAGACACGCATAGTGAAAGAGAAGGAAACATGAAATAAAAGGTGTAAAATTAACGGAAAAATTAATTTTGTTAATTTACTAACAATTTATAATCTGTGTCAAAAGAATAACGGTGGGGTGGCAGAAGAATTTTATTCGTAAAATCACAAGTTCAATACAATTATTAACACATGCCCAAACAATTTGTTTTTTTTATGTGGATAATACAAAATTAATATTTAAATACCTAAATGATATATTAATATCATTATTTATCAAAATGGTATGTTTTCAACATTGTACACGGGTGGAGGGCATGAAGGAGGAGGCACCACGATTTTTTCTGATTTAATCATAGAACCAGCATTACCAAATTATATGTGTTAAATATATATATTTAAAGGGTGGATAGAGTAAGTAAGGCAGCACATGTATTTTGTGCCTATACACGGGTGAAATCAGGTAAAAATACGGGCTAAAGGGGTGGAGGGTGATTAAGATGCGACACTCAGCGGAGGGTTCCTAACAGGCAGCACACAGTGGAAGCTACTTGACTGGCGGCACCCAGTGTTGTACCCCTATTTAAGCAGTGTTTTCTTGAATGGTTTTGAAGATAAGAAGAGAAGAGGAAAAAATTAGGTTGTAGAAGAAGAGAAATCTAAGAAGAATATGTAATTACAATATATTTTATTTTGAAATAAAATATTGAGAAATTAAATTATTTTCACAGAAATTAAATTATTTTCATAGATTTTGTATTGAAGATGGATAGTCAATTTTTTTGTATGTGTTTATTTCAATGGAGTATTTTTGACAACAACAATTGGATGTATATTTGAATATTGCCAACAAATAGCAATGAGATTTAATAGAAATGTTTTGGTTGATGATATGAAAGAAAGGATTAGTGCAAAATTTTAGATGTCGTGGGAGAAAGATATCGAGACTATTCTACAAATTTCTAGTTTTGAAAGATCCCATCAAATTCACCAAGCTAGAACTTGTATACGATGAAGATGTGGAGACAATAGTTGCACTTTATTGCCAAAATCGGAGTCTCCAAACTGATCCGGTTCAGTTTTTTGCTGAGTTAGCTGATGTTGAGTCAGCTGAAGATTTCACTCCATTAGGTGAAGAATATAAAGTTCAAGATCCGTGTATGGTAGTTTTGAACACGTACGTTGATAAGCGATTGACTGTATGTGGTACCGACATCGATCTTAATGCTCCACTTACGTTTAAGAACCTTAACTCGGGTCCCCGTTTACAAATACATCCGGTGGTGATTGAGACCGATGCGAATGGTGATGATGAATATGATAACAATGGTCCTTCTAATCACAAGGTTCAAAATTATAGTGATCTCAATCTAGATGAGGTCCCATGTAACACTCCAAACCTGGCTTAGACGTAAGTATTGAATCTTGAGGAATTACATTAACTTGTTCAAAAAAAAACTTTTGATTTAATCAAACTTAGTGTGCGTTTCGAAAACATAAATTTTGGTACAACTCTCACAAATGTTGTTTTTAAACAAACTTATGTTTGGAAACAACTATTTTTAACCTAGAATTTGATTCCAGAATCTTGTATTTTGAAAGTATTAGTTCCGACAAATAGTTTTCAGTTCAAAAGCAAACGTTCATTTTAAAATATTTGTTATTTACCAAAAAAAAAAACTTAAACGGTTACTTAATTTTATGACTGAAAACTTCTAGAGTTTTAGTTGAAAACCAAGTTTTAATTTATTATGCTTGAATGATTTCACAATTTAACGTTAAAATACTAAAAGCCAACGAACAAAACACAAATCAAAACTTAGCCAAAAACAAAATTATAGTCCCAAAATAATTAATTACGAAAACCACCTTATTTTAATTAACCGAAAAACAATTTGAGCTCCCACCGTCAGATTCTAAACTTATTGATTACTTGAAAAATCAGAAATAAAACAAAAGAGTGAGCTATAAAGCCCAGTGTATAACGGAACTCAAACATAGAACACACAAATCATAATATACAAATCAGAGTATCACAGAGAGTTTTATCACGAACAATTGAGCAGAATTGAGAATTCATGATTATGTCAATGCGATATTTTTTAGAAATCATAATGCAAATTTTTTAGAAAACTTCTACCTAACTCTGCTACACACCAAAATAGAGTTCCCCAGAACTCGTCTAACCAAATCACACCAACAGATAATTGTAGACATTGCCACTAGAGTTGCAATTAAAACTACCAGATCAAAAATATATGGTCGAGCCACTATATTTCAACCAAGCTCCGAGAACAGAAGTAAGTGTTTAAACCACCAGATAGAGTAGATCATTAAACTGGCAGAACTTCCTCCATATCATATTATCCCAACCCCATGCAATGTGACATGACATACAAATACAAAAACAAAATGATAAGCATGTTAAACATGCATTCATATATTTAACAAAAACCAATAAGCATGTGATTACATGATTTGCAGATAGATATATCACAAACCCAATAGAACCAAATTAGTTTCTCCATAACGTCACATGCACAGTCATATAGTAGATTTAGAGAAATACAAAATAACATATTCAGACATCATTTGCTTATAAAGAAACATAATAGCATGGATACATGCCATTAGAATTAATAGTAGTTAGATCATTCGTACTTTATTCACATACCTTAATTATATCACCTTCGGTAGCATATTAAAAAAATTCATGTTTTCACACCTTAATTATGTTGTATGGACCCTATGGAGAGTCTAAATATGTATTATAGGTCAAAACGGGCCTAGATGGAATTTTTTAGAAAATGGGCTCATATGACCCAACTAGCCAGCCCGTGTGGTTCACACGGCCTCATACATGCTCGTGTGGCCCACACGACCAAATTAACCTATCCTGTGTGATACAAACGGCAGTGTGATGTCTATAGAATGCTTTTCAGCTTTTCACCGTTCGCTATTTTTCTAATTTTCCATCACACACATGATCAATTTTTTATGCCGAATCAACACTCGCAATTCAGATCTTAAAATCATCCTTCAGAATAAACAAATTAGCACGATTTTACCAAATCCAACTCACTAATATGATATAATTATCACTAAATGAACTTTATTATTGAAAAATTAGACCCTATCACAGCGAATAATTACTTACCCTCGTACCAACAGTAGCTCTAAATCACAATTAAACTGCTAGAGAATTGTCGCACACTTCACGTTCTTCTTCTATCAAAAACCAAAACAATAATTACTCACATACCTTTCTTGAAATGGAAAAGAGCAACAATGAAACTATTAACAAAAGAATACGAAATCACTTACCTAAATAAGAATACCCCAACTTCATGCTCAAATTCACATAAATACAATTGTACCTAAAAGAAGCAATTATCTTGGCAAAAACATCCTAATGACGACAATAAGACAAAAAAAAAAGAAATAGGAAAAACTAAAGTTATCACTGGCAATAGAAAAAGAAGTGACAAAGAAACAAAAAGAAAGTGAAATGAGAACTTGAAAGGGAAAAACAGTGGAGAAGAGACCACTGGAAGCATTCTTGGTAACTCCAAGAAATTAATGTAAAAAGAAGCAAAACTCAAATATGGAGAAAAAAATGGAAACATGAAACGACAGAATGAAGGGAGTGGGTGTAACAACCTGATTTTCATTGGTGTCAGAAATAGTGGTTTCGAGACCATAATTCTGACATAATAATCTGTAAATGTTGTTTATTAATATTTATGAGGTCATTAATGTGGTATCATTTTTATTAGGAAATTTGAACATTTAGGTGGTTAATTAAGTAAAAAGGGTTAAATTGTAAAAGTTGTAAATATAACACTCTTTACCCGTATCCGACACTGGAACAGGGTTCAAAGCGTTACTAGACTTAAACATAAACATTCATATAAAACCAGGTCATAAAATTTCGTCCCAATTTAAAACTTTTCAATCACATGCATATTGTCCCTTATAAGGGTCTACAAGACCCGAAACATACATCGAAAGCGGTTTAGAGCTAAACAGAGAACTTTCGGAACCTTTTAAACACTTAAAAAATTTTCTTGTTTTGTAAAGTCACACGCCCGTGTGGGTAGGCCGTGTGGCTCGGGACATGCTCATGTCCTCAACCCGTGTAACCCTCTGACTATGATGTCATCAACAAAATAAGGTCACATAGCCAAGTCACACTCCTATGTGCTTAGATCGTGTGGTGAATTAAATTCCAAAAATTAAGTGCAGACTTCACACGCCCTGGGCACACGCCCATGTCCTAAGGCCATGTCCTTCACATGGCTGAGACACACAGCCATGTCTCTGCCTATGTGTTTACTACTGGGCATTCTATTTTGCATAATTGGGATGCAGCGGACACACAGCCAGATTACACACCCATGGGGCAGACCGTGTGTCATACACGGCCAAGACACATGCCCGTGTGTCTAACCATGTGGACAATTTTTAGGCTATTTTCCAAGCCATTTGTAACCCCTAAACACTCACACATTTACATTCACTTCATAGCATGCAACATGGCACATTTGATTACTCAAACATTCACATTCATGATTAAACTATGACTTAGTAACATGTCACCCATTCAAGTTATCATACTTTCATATGGCATTCCACACCAATTTCATGTTTATTTATCATCTTTACAAATCTACCTTCAAGTTACACATTTTCACCACATTTATTGCATACTTATTCACCATGTCTCATTCACCAAACGTACATGCCATCCATCACACTCATCAACCGCAATAAACCATAACCATATTAAAGCATCAACTCATTTGCATTCATTCATCGATAAATAGGGTTACAACCCAAAATAATCAATATGAGCCACCTCTCATGGCCATATACAAAATAATCATGATGCCATCATAAGCCAACACATTTGGCTAATCAATATGCCACATAACAAAAAACCAAGTCCTTATACATGCCATACTCAAAATGATAAGGCTAGCTATACCCAAATGTTAGATTGATAGTGTGATCGAGTTTTCGATGTTCTCTGGTCCCCGAGTTAACTTGGCTAAACTATAAGAAAGGAAAAGAAAAAGGGGTAAGCATAACGCTTAGTAAGTTCACATGCAAATAAAATGCAACTTAAACAAACATAAATCATGCATTTAACACAACAAACATAATCTTGCATTTTATCAAATCTCATGAACTTATTTCTCATATATATATGTATAGATGTTCTTACCACAAGCTCATCATATTTCATGTCATTCACATGACTTCGATTACATACTTGTGCCACTTGCACATAATAACTTACTTTCTTATCTTAATGCAGCCATTAAGATTGCTCACTGAACTTCTCTTGAATTACCCGTTGAACACTTGGAATACTATCGGACACATCAAAAACTTGCACCTAAGTGCCTCGTATGTAGCCAATGCTACTCCATATCTCAAACCACATGTTACTCACTTACGAGCTACTCACGGGATTGCTCATACAGGCTGTCAGGTATCTGCAACACATGCCGGACTACCTTGCCATTAATAGCATATACGAGACCAGTACCCGGACGCCAAAACATGTGTCATACATATCACGAACTCAGACCACAACTCAATGAGTTCAGATGTCACATAAATCATGAACTCAGACACAACTCAATGAGTTCAGATTACATAATTCCTAGTGGCATGTCACATGTATCCTAACTATTCCTAAGGTTCAAACGGGATTCTTTGATACCACATTTCTGTCGAACTTACTCATAACGTCGAGTTCAATACTCATAGCACCAATCATGTATTCATGGAATTATCAAGCATAATTCATAATACAATTTAGGCAATAAACACATGATACAACACCACATTAAATATGTATGTACTTACCAAACATGCAATATTAAAGCATTTAAAGTATGGTGCATGTTTCATTATTTGCAAATGAACTTACCTCGGTACAAAAATGATAGAAACGAGCTTAATCCTTGTAAACCTTGTTCTTCCCTCGATCAAGACCTGAATCACGTTTTTCTTGATCTATAATGCCAAATTTAACTTTCTCAGTACACATATTACTCATATCGACTCATAACACATACTTTGGTAAAATTGTAACACCCCTTACCCGTATCCAAAGCCAAGACAGGGTTCGAGGCATTACCAGACTAAAACATAAGCATTTACGTGTAACCGGGCCATAAAATTTTGTTCAATTTTAAAGCTTTTCAATTTCATGCAAATTGTCCCTTACAAGGGCATACGATGCCCAAAACATACATCGAAGGTGGTTCGGGACTAAATTAAGGACTTTAGAAAATTTTAAGATAACTTAGAAAAATTTCCTACTTTGGGAAGTCACATGTCCGTGTGGGTAGGCCGTATGGTTACACACGCCCGTGTGGCTTGGGACACGCCCTTGCCCTCAGCCCATGTAACTCTCTGACTATGAAATAATCATACAACTAGGGTCACACGGCCAAGTCACACGCCCATCGATTAGGCCGTGTGGCGAATTAAATTCTCGAAATTAAGTGCAGACTTCACATGGCCTGGGCACATGCCCATGTTCTAAGGCTGTGCCTGCCACACGGTTGAGACACACGACCGTGTCCCTACCGGTGTGTTTACTACTGGGCATTCTATTTGCATTAATTAGGATACAGGGGACACACGGTTTAACCACATGCCCATAGGGCAGACCTTGTGTCACACACGGCCTAGACACACGCCCGTGTGTCTACCCTTGTGGACAAATTTTAGGCTAGTCTCTAATCCATTTATCACTCTTAAATACTCATTTGCATATTCATCTAAGATATTATGCAACCTAGTAGACTTGGTCACTTGAAAACTCATAAACATGATTATTCCATGCCTTTGTATTAACAACATGACACTTATCCAAAACTTCATACTTTCATATGACATTCCACACCAATTTCATATTTATTTATTAAGCAAACCCTACTTTTACATTACCTAATCATACCATAGATTCGGCATACTTATTAACCATAGTTCATTCCCTTAGCACATGTGCCTTTCATCGTACATCTCATCCACAGACAAACACAGCAAACATAAAACATGAAACATTGCATGCATGTATAAATGATTAAGGTTACAACCCAAATGATCAATATGGACTGTATCACATGGCCATATACAAAATAAATCAAATATTTCCATGAGCCAACACATTTGACTAGACCAATATGACATATAACAAAAAGACCAAGTCTCTATACATGCCATGCTCAAAATATTGAGACTAACTATACCCCAATGTCCAATTGATAGTGTGATTGAGCCTCCAAAGTCCCTCGATCCCCGAGCTAGCTTGGCGATACTATAAGAAAATAAGAAAGAGAGGGGAGTAAGCATAAAGCTTAGTAAGTTCACATGCAAATAATAGCAAAAGGATCATAGATATATATAAAAACTTATGGCATAACATATATTTACTTAAGTGTTATCATGAATACATAAATATATCTCAAATTTGTAAACGTAACTTACACATTTTCAATCTTACCAAACATTCATCACATATCGAGCTCATTCATATGAGTTTATCTTACATACCTATACCAACTCAAATCACACTGTCATATTCTCTCTCAAATCACACTGTCATATTCTCTCTTCATGATTTACTTGTCGATCAACACACAAGTTTACCCGTAGAACACTCGGAATATTATTGGATACACGGAAGATTTGCACATAGTGCATCAAAGATAGCCACATGCTACCTCATATCACAATCACATATTGCTCGCTTACGAGCTAATAACGGGCTTGCTCACACAGGCTGACAGTCAGGACGTAACTACTCGGGCTGTTCACACAAGCTGACAGGTAAGTAACACATGCTAGTTTACCCAGCCACCAGTACGATGTACTAGACCAGCACCCGGATTCACATATCACATATACACATATCCATGAGCTCATATTCACATAGTTCCTAGTGACATGTCACATTGTATCCTAAACTATTCCTAAGGTTCAAATAGGGTTTTCTTGATATCTCATGTTCGCCGAATTCATTCACAATCTCTTGCTCGTGGATTACAACATCATTCATACACTTGACATCATAAGTAATCATATAAACACATACATTAATAAAATATTAAAAACATGAAATATCATTGCATTATTTACACATGAACTCACATCGGTACAAAATATGGATAATTTATACGATTTAGTCTAAAATCTTGTCCGGACTCCGTTTTTCTTGATTTATAATAGCAAATTTAGCTCATTTAATCATCACATTGTTCAAAATAGTCCACAAATTAAAATTTGGAAAAATTACAATTTTGTCAATAAACTTTCACATAATTACAACTTAGTCCCTAGGCTCGTAAAATGAAATGCGTTTGTTTTCTTGGTTACCCAAGCGTAGCCAAATCTTTGCTATGCTCATATCAACCCATAGTTTCCTTTATTTCACATTATTACCACCCACTTTTCACTTTCATAAACAAGTCCCCTTTTTAGGTGTTTTCACTAAAAATCACCTAGTAAAAGATGTTTATCATGCATCAAACATTCATATTCCTCCATTAATCAACAAAATATATGCATGTTACACATGGGTCAAATTTCATACATGAACCCTAGCTCAAAATATAGCTAGAAATGGATAGATCATGCTTCAAACATCTCAAAAATACGAAGAACATTAAAAACGGGGCTAAGATTGACTTACAATGAAGCTTGAAATGTTGAACAAAACCCTAGCTATGGTGTCTTGCAAATTTTTGGCAATGAGAGAAGAAGATAGACACCAATTTTGACTTATTTTCCCTTTTTATTCTTTTATTTACCAAATGATCAAAATACCCTTAGGGTCTTTCTTTCAAGTTTTTCTTATGCATGTCCATTTTTATCCAAAATTATAGAAATTGGTCAAATTCCTAATTAGGACCCTCTAATTCATAATATAAAGCAATTTTATGCTTAAAGCTTCTAGAATGCAAGTTTTGCATCTTATTCAATTTGGTCCCTAGAACTCAATTGGACATTTTATGCATAGAATTCCTTCATGAAACTTTCACACAAGCATGAAATTATATCATAGACCTCATGAGAATCATAAAATAATTATTTCTATTTCGAATTTGTGGTCTCAAAATTATTATTCTGATTAAGCCCTAATTCGGGATGTTACAATTCTCCCCCTTAGGGATTTTCGTCCTCAAAAATCTTACCAGTGAAAAGATTCAGGTATTGATTCCTCATATTTTCCTCAATCTCCCATCTAGCTTCTTCAATCCCATGTCTTTGCCATAAAACTTTCACAGGAACAATACTTTTGTTTCTCAACTCCTTGACTTCCTGGGCCAAAATCTTAATCGGCTCTTCACCATAAGTCAGACCGGTCAGATCTCGACCTCTTTCGATGAAATCATGTACGAAGGATCGGATCGATAATGGCGCAACATAGACACATGGAACACATCCTTTATCTTTTCCAATTCGAATGGTAAGGCTAACCGATAGGCAACTGGCCCTACTCTCTCAATAATCCCATACGGTCCAATAAAGCGTGGGCTTAATTTGCCTTTCCTACCAAACCTCAAAATCATTTTCCATGGGGACACTTTCAGAAATACTTTATCTGTAGCATCCTAAAATAGGGCCTAGTCAAAATAGTGGTTTCGAGACCATAAATTTGACATTAAAATAATTATTTTATGATTATTTTGAGGCCTAGAAGATGATTATATGCATGTGTTAAAGTTTCATGAAGAAATTCTAAGTATAAGGTGTCCAATTGGAAATTTGGGACTAAATTGAATAAATTACAAAACTTGGATTCTAGAAGCAATTTCTATGAAATTTCTTTAGATTATGAATTAGAAGGTCTTGGAGAGCAATTTGCCCAAATTCTAAATTTTTGGACAAAAAGGGCTTACATGGATGAAATTTTTAAAAAATGGCATAAGGGTATTTTGGTCATTTGTCATTTTAATGAATTAAAATGGGAAAAATAAGCCAAAATCAGTCATTTTCTCCTTCATCCAGCCGAAAATTTGGGTTTCTCCATAGCTAGGGTTTCAAGCTTTCCAAGCTCAATAGTAAGTGCTCCCAAGCCTAGTTTTTCATGCTATTTGTATTTTTAAAATCCCGGTAGCTTGCTCTTTCCATTTCTACCCATATTTCATGCTAAGGTTGATGTTTAAAAATTTACCCATACATGAGTTGTTTGTATTTTGATGGATTATGGAGGAATATAAAAGATGAATGTGTATTAAACATCTTTTCCAAGTTGATTTTCATGAGAAACCCTTATAGGGACTATTTTGCAAAAGATGTCAATGTGTGGTAGAAATGAAAAAATAATGAAAAATGTGGGCTACCATAAGAAGGAAAAGTGTTCGGCTAGGCTTGGGTAAGATAAAAAGTGCATGAGTTTCATTATGCGAGCCTAGGGACTAAATCGTAAAAATGAGAAAGGTTAGGGGCAAAACGATCATTTGGACCGGGGGTTGATATTAAAATTGAAATGTATAATGTGGGGTATTACTGAGTTAATTTTGCTGTTATAGACCCCGAGGAACAAATTCCGGAGGTTGATCGTGGTAAACGCAAGGTTTCGAATAACCGAAACATATGTCTGAAACGATTACCAGGTAAGTTTGAATAACTTAAAGTAAACCCATAATATGCATAATTGCATGATTTATGAATGCTTGATGATTGCATTTGTTATTGGTATGAAATATCATTGAAATGCATATTGATGATAACATGTGAAAAATATCTCGGTTGAGGTTGACAAAGGGAATTCGATGGATAAACCCTCATTGACATGTGAACTGAGATCCTGCATATGTTGCAGTAAGGATTTAGCCCTGATGGGTAATATGAGATCTCAAGTATGAAAAGGAATCTAGCTCGGACGGGTGTTCCTTGAATGATCAAGCCTCTCGAAGAATATGTGTGCATGATGGATTCCACTCGGACGGGTAAACTGATTAGGGTCTGAATTTATCCTGGACTGGTAATTCAGATTCGAGCTCATTAAGGGTGTTTGTCAATATAAGAGATTTATCCTGGACTGGTAATCCCGACATCACCTTATGAGTTCATATAATGGGGGATTTAACCTGGATGGTAATCCCGACATCACCTTATGAGTTCATATAATGGGGGATTTAGCTTGCACTGGTAATCCTTCCATATGATGTGAGGTTCACGGGAGTGTATATATGAAATGATCATTCGTATGAATTGACGGATAATGGGTATTCTATTGAGATTTCCTAGAAACTCAATGAGATTAACGTGGTATACATATGTGAATGAAATGTTGAATGATGAGCTTATCTAGTTAAATTACATATACATGATTATATGACTAACTCATTGATTGAGTGCATGTGATAGGAAATCATTTCATAATGGATGATTTCATGATTTAAGAATGGATATATGCTAATTACTCGGTAAGTTTACTCTCCGGTCATTCGAGCTTACTAAGCATGAAAATGCTTAACCCTCTCTTTTTCCCTGTCTCACAGAGCTCGAGACTCATAAGGACTGGAAGACAATTGGAGAGTCAACACACTATCAACTAAACAAGCTTTAGTATAAAGACTCTGTTTATTTTGTTCAATGGCATGTATAGTATTTTTGTGTATTTTGTTATATATGTCATTTGATTTTCCAAGTAAAGGCATGTAAAAAAAAAGTATGTTTAACTCTTTGTATATGGCCATGAAAATTGGCTTAATTTAAGTAGGCTATGACCTACGATTTTATGTATGGTTTTAATTACTAATTATGGGTTGCTATCAATTGGCAATGAGTCACATGAATGAGCCAATTTTGGATGGATTAAAGTAACATGGGAACACATAACACTAAAGGGGAAATAACCATTTATGTATGAAACAAATGTTATGAGGTTACCATACAACTATTTTCATTAAGTTTATTTACAAGTGTAAAATTATGTTTTCTCTCAAACTTGGTAACCATTAGGCACAAGTAGTAGAAATGGGTGACTAAAGGCTTGGAAAATAGCCTAATGGAGTCCACACCTATTTTAATGCTACTGAACCGGGAAAAGAATTTGTGGTCTACAGTGATGTATCCTTAAATGGATTGGGTTGTGTGCTTATGCAAGATGGCAAGGTGATAGCCTATACTTCACGGCAGTTGAAGCCTCACGAGAAGAATTATCCAACCCACGACTTAGAGCTAGCTGCTATTGTTTTTGCCTTAAAAATTTGGAGGCATTATTTGTATGGCGAGACTTGCTGTATATTCATGGACCACAAGAGTTTGAAATACTTGATGACTCACAAAAAATTAAATTTGAGACAGCGGAGATGGTTAGAACTAATTAAGGATTATGATTTGATTATTGACTATCACCCGGGAAAGGCGAATGTGGTCGCCGATGCATTGAGTAGGAAATCCCTATATGCTTTGAGAGCCATGGATGCTTGTTTAACATTGCTTGATGATGGTTTAGTTTTGGCCGAGCTGGAGGCTAGGCCGACATTTCTGCAGGAAATTCATGATGCTCAGTTTATGATGACTTGCAAGCAAAAAGGGCTCAATGTGAGTCTGGTGTTGAATCAGATTTCCGAATCAGTCCTAATGGATGCTTAATGTTTAGAGATAGGGTTTGTGTACCCAAAGACAATGAACTTATTTGGAAGATTTTGCAAGAAGTCCATAACAGTTGTTTGTCTGTTCATCCGGGAAGTAGTAAGATGTACAACGATTTAAAGAAGATGTACTGGTGGAGCTGCATGAAAAGAGATGTTTCTGAATTTGTATCGAAATGTCTAGTATGTCAGCAAGTTAAAGCTAAACATTAAGTGACTTCGTGAAAGGACTACCTGTGACTCCAAAAAAGAAAGATGCCATATGGGTTATAGTGGATAAATTGACAAATTCGGCTCATTTTATCTCGGTAAGGACGGATTATTCTCTTGATAGATTGGCCGATTTGTACATTTCTGAGATAGTAAGATTACACGGAGTACCACTGTAGATTATTTTGGACAGAGACTCGAGGTTCACTTCGAGATTCTGAAAGAAGTTACAAGAAGCCTTGGGTACAAAGTTGAGCTTTAGCACAGCTTTTCTTCCTCAGACCGATGGCCAGTCTAAGTAGATGATTCAGATTCTTGAGGACATGTTACGTTGTTGCATCCTCGAATTTCAGGGTAGCTGGGAAAAATCCTTGCCATTGGTAGAATTTGCCTACAACAATAGTTTCCAAACAAGTTCGAAGATGGCGCCTTATGAGACCTTGTATGGCAGGAAGTGCCGAACTCCATTGTACTGGACAGAACTCAAGGAAAATTGGATTCATGGAGTTGATCTGATTAAAGAAACTGAAGAAAAAGTTAATGGGATACGGGATTGTTTAAAAGCGGCATCAGATAGGCAAAAGTCTTATGCTGATCTAAAAAGAAAGGAAATTGAGTTTCAAGTTGGAGATAGAGTATTATTGAAAGTATCTCCATGGAAAAAAGTATTGAGATTTGGTCGGAAAGGTAAACTGAGTCCACGATTTATCGGACCGTACAAGATCACTGAAATAGTTGGATTGTTACCCTATCGTTTGGTGTTGCCACCCGAACTGGAAAAGATTCATGATGTGTTTCATGTATCCATGTTAAGGAGATACGCTCCTCTCATGTAATTTCACCGACTGAGATTGAAATTCGACCGGACATGACCTATGGAGAGGAACCGGTTAAGATATTGGATCATGAAGCTAAACAGTTGAGAAATAAAGATGTGGCTCTTGTAAAAGTTTTATGGCATCGACATGGTGTAGAAGAGGCTACATGGGAGCCATAAGAAACCATGAGCAATCACTATTCGAATCTGTTTTCTGGTAAGACTTTCGAGAACGAAAGTCCCTAAGGAGGAGAAATGTAACATCTCAAAATAGGGCCTAGTCAGAATAGTGATTTCGAGACCACAAATCTAAAATTAAAATATTTATTTTATGATTATTATGAGGCCTAGAATATGAGTATATGCATGTGTTAAAGTTTCATAAAGAAATTCTAAGTATAAGGTGTCCAATTGGAAATTTGGGACTAAATTAAATAAATTGCAAAACTTGGATTCTAGAAGCAATTTGTATGAAATTGCTTTAGATTATAAATTAGAAGGTCTTAGAGAGCAATTTGCCCAAATTTTAAATCTTTGGACAAAAATGGGCTTGCATGGATAAAATTTTAAAGAAACGGCATAAGGGTATTTTGGTCATTTTTCATTTTAATGAATTAAAATGGGAAAAATCAAGCCAAAATCAACCATTTTCTCCTTCATCCAGCTGAAAATTTGGGGTTCTCCATGGCTAGGGTTTCAAGCTTTCCAAGCTCAATAGTAAGTGATCCCAAGCCCTGTTTTTCATGCTATTTGTATTTTTTAAATCCCGGTAGCTTGCTCTCTCCATTTCTACCCATATTTCATGCTAGGGTTCATGTTTAAAAATTTACCCATGCATTAGTTGTTTGTATTTTGATGGATTATGGAGGAATATGAAAGATGAATGTGTATTAAACATCTTTTCCTAGTTGATTTTCATGAGAAACCCTTATAGGGACTATTTTGCAAAAGATGTAAATGTGTGGTAGAAATGAGAAAATAATGAAAAATGTGGGCTACCATAAGAAGGAAAAGTGTTCGGATAGGCTTGGGTAAGTAAAAAGTGCATGAGTTTCATTATACAAGCCTAGGGACTAAATCGTAAAAATGAGAAATGTTAAGGGCAAAACGGTCATTTGGACCGGGGTAGATATTAAACTTGAAATGTATAATGTGGGTTATTAATGAGTTAATTTTGCTGTTATAGACCCCGAGGAACAAATTCCGAAGGTCGATCGTGGTAAACGCAAGGTTTTAGAATAACTGAAACATATCTCTAAAACGAATACCAGGTAAGTTCGGATCACTTAAAGTAAACCCTTAAAATGCATAATTGTATGATTTATGAATGTTTGATGATTGCATTTTTTATTGGTATGAAATATCATAGAAATGCATATTGATGATAACATGTGAAAAATATCTCGGTTGAGGTTGACAAAGGGAATTCGATGGATAAACCCTCATTGACATGTGAACTGAGATCCTGAATGTGTTGCAGTAAGGATTTAGCCCGGATGGGTAATCTGAGATCTCAAGTATGAAAAGGAATCTAGCCCGGACAGGTGTTCCTTGAATGATCAAGCCTCCCGAAGAATATGTGTGCATGATGGATTCAGCCTGGACGGGTAATCCGATTAGGGTCTGAATTTAGCCTGGACTAGTAATTCAAATTCGAGCTCATTAAGGGTGTTTCTCGATATAAGGGATTTAGCTTGGACTGGTAATCCTGACATCACCTTATGAGTTCATATAATGGGGGATTTAGCCTGGACTAGTAATCCTGCCATATGCTGCGAGGTTCGCAGGAGTGTATATATGAAATGATCATTCATATGAATTGACGGATAATGGGTATTCCATCGAGATTTCCTAGAAACTCAACGAGATTAACGTGGTATACATATGTGAATGGAATGTTGAATGATGAGCTCATCTAGTTAAATTACATGATACATGATTATGTGACTAACTCATTGATTGAGTGCATGTGATAGGGAATCATTTCATAATGGATGATTTCATGATTTAAGTATGGATGTATACTAATTACTCGGTAAGTTTACTTTCTGGTCATTCAAGCTTACTAAGCATGAAAATGCTTACCCCTCTCTTTTTCCCTGTCTCACAGAGCTCGAGACTCATAAGGACTGGAAGACAATAGGAGAGTCAACACACTATCAACAAAACAAGCTTTGGTATAAAGACTCTGTTTATTTTGTTCAATGGCATGTATAGTATTTTTGAGTATTTTGTTATATGAGTCATTTGATTTGCCAAGTAAAGGCATGTAAAAAAAAGTATGTTTATCTCTTTGTATATAGCCATGAAAATTGGCTTAATTTAAGTAGGCTATGACCTACGATTTTATGCATGGTTTTAATTACTAATTATGGGTTGCTATCAATTGGCAATGAGTCTCATGAATGAGCCAATTTCGGATGGATAAAGTAACATGGGAACCCATAACACTAAAGGGGAAATAACCATTTATGTATGAAACTAATGATATGAGGTTTCCATACAACTATTTTCATTAAGATTATTTACAAGTGTAAAATTATGTTTTCTCTCAAACTTGGTAACCACTACGAACAAGTAGTAGAAATGGGTGACTAAAGGCTTGGAAAATAGCCTAATAGAGTCCACATGGTTGGACACACGGGCGTGTGTCTAGGCCGCGTGTGACACACGGTTCCCTCCCATGGGTGTGTGCTATGGTTGTGTGTCCCCTGCACTCATAATTTTAGCTCAAATTTGTATACGGGTAAGCCACACGGGCGTGTGCCATGGCCAGGTTGATAAGTCAGTGTTGCCCACGGTTGAAGGGCATGGGCATGCCCCAAGATACACGGGCGTGTGAGTCCACACGGTCTACCTACACGGGCGTGTGACACTTTATGTTAAGGAGAATTTTCTGAGGAGCCCAAGGTTAATCGAACGTGCCCGTTTTTGTTCTGCCCCTCCTCTTGGTATGTTATAGGTCTTGAAGGCCTATACAAGGGACGAGATGTTGATGATTGAAAATTTTTAAATTCAAATGAAATTTTGTGACCCGAGTTAGTATACTGAAAGTGTAAAGTTCCGGAAATGCCTCAAGCCCTATTCTGGTGTTGGATACGGGTAAGTGGTGTTACATTATCACCGACCGGAAACTCAATCTCTTTTCATTTCAAATCTATGTACGATTTCTGTCTATCCGTAGCGGCTTTCAAGCAAGCTCGAATCACTTTTATCCTTTCTTCGGTTTCTTTAATCAATTCAACTCCATGAATTTGATTCTCTCTGAGTTTGGTCAAATACAAAGGCGTTCGACACTTATGCACATACAATGCCTCATAAGGTGCCATTTTCAAACTTGACTGAAAACTTTTGTTGTAGGCAAATTCTACCAACAGTAAATACTTTTCCCAATTACCTTGGAACTCAAGGACACAACACCGCAACATATCTTCTAGGATCTGAATTACTCGCTTAGAGTGACTGTCGGTTTGCAGATGGAAAGCTATACTAAAATTCAATTTTGTACCTAAAGCCTCCTGCAACTTCTTCCAAAATTGCCAAGTGAATCTTGGATCTCTATCCAATATAATCGATGAAGGCACTCCATGCAACCTCACTACCTCAAATATATACAACTCAGCTAGCTTGTCAAGTGAATAGTCGATGTGTACTGGTATAAAATGAGACGACTTTGTCAATCGATCAACTACAACCCATACAGATCTTTTTTTTTGTGTCAAAGGTAAACCCGTCACGAAGTCCATAGTAATACGGTCTTATTTCCACTCGAGAACCATCACGGAATGAAGTACGCCTAAAGGTACTTGGTGTTCAACTTTTACTTGTTGACAAATCAGGCATCTCGAAACAAACTTGGAAATTTCTCTTTTCATACTTGGCCACCAATACAATTTCTTGAAATCATTGTATAGTTTTGTACTACCCAGATGCATAGACAAAGACCACTGTGAGCCTCGACCAAAATCTTCTAAATCAATTCATTATTCCTAGGAACACAAATCCTATCTCGGAACATTAAGCAACCATCAGAACTAATTCGAAAATCTGATTCTATACCTGATTCACATTGGACTCTTTTAGCTTGCAAATGACTGTCACTTTGCTAAGCTTCACAAATCTCTTGGAGAAATGTCAGTCTAGCTCTCAACTCAGCTAGAATCAAACCATCATCTGCGAAGGCCAACTGAGTGTTCATAGCCCTCAACGCGAACAAGGATTTCCTATTCAAGGCATCGGCGACCACGTTCGCTCTTCCCGAGTGATAATCAATCACTAGCTCATAGTATTTTATCAACTCTAGCCATCTCCATTGTCGTAGGTTCAAGTCCTTTGGAGTTATCAAATACTTCAGACTTTTATGGTTAGTATACACCCAACATTTCTCACCATAATCTTCAACGTAAACACAATGGTAGCCAACTCCAAATCATGTGTTGGATAATTCTTCTAGTGTGGTTTCAGTTGCCTTGAGGCATAAGCTATTACCTTGCCTTCTTACATAATCACACAACCCAGTCCATTCAAAAATGCATCACTATACACCACAAATTCCTTTCCCGGCTCAGGTTGTACTAAAATTGGAGCCTCAGTAAACAATGCCTTTAGCTTCTCAAAACTCTGCAGGCATCTTTTCGTTCATTCGAACTTAACATCCTTCTGTAACAGCCTTGTCATCGAAGTAGCAATCATGGAAAATCCTTTAACAAATCGTCTGTAGTAACCAAATAAGTCTAAAAAGCTTCTAACCTCTGACACATTTCTTGGCGGTTTCTATTCAACAATAGCTGAAACCTTACTCGGATCGACTCGGATGCCATCACCCAAAACAATATGCCCCAAGAATTCGACTTCTCGAAGCCAAAACTCAATTTTACTAAACTTAGCATACAATTTTTTGTCCCTTAAGGTTTGCAGAACCATTCTCAAGTGCTCTGCATGCTCAGTCTCATCACGGGAATAAATTAGGATATCATCAATAAAAACAACAACAAATTTATCCAAGTATGGTCGGAAAATACGATTCATTAAATCTATACATACAGCAGGCGCATTAGTTAGACCAAAAGGTATAACCAAAAATTCGTAGTGACCATACCTCATCCAAAATGCAGTCTTCGGTACGTCTAAATCTTTGACCCTCAATTGGTAGTAACCGAACCTTAAGTCTATCTTCGAAAAAACTGTGGTCCCCTTCAATTAGTCAAACAAGTCATCAATTCTTGGTAAGGGGTACTTGTTCTTTATGGTTACCTTATTGAGCTGTCTGTAGTCAATGCACAATTTTTTCGAACCATCTTTCTTTTTCACAAATAGCACCGATGTGCCCTACGGAGAATAACTAGGTCTCGTGAAACCTTTGTCCGTCAACTCTTGTAACTGAACTTTCAACTTCTTTAACTCTGTTGGAGCCATCCTATACGGAGAAATCGAAATAGGTGCAGTGCCTGGAACTAATTCAATGCTAAACACGACCTCCCTAATTGGAGGCAATCCAGGTAACTCTTCTGAAAATACATCTGGATATTCACATACTACTGGCACTGACTCAATTTTCAACTAAGGCTCCTTCGTTTTCAACACAAAGGCAAGATATGCTTCACAACCTTTTCTCCTATATCTCTGAGCAATCATAGAAGAAATCACTACAAGCAAGCTATCCGATTCATTCGATTCTACCCGAAGGACATCACCACTTTGACATTTCAACTCAATAATTTTCTTTCTACATTCTACCGCTACATCATGCATGGTCAACCAATCCATACCAAGTATTATATCAAATTAACGACAAAAGCATGAGGTTAGCCGAAAAACTGTGACCTCTAATTATTAAAGGACAATTCCTACATACTTGGTCAATTATCACATGCTTGCTTAGAGGGTTTGACACTTTTATCATGAATTCTGTAAACTTAATGGGCATATTCATACTAGACGCCGGTTTCACACATACATACGAATGGGTAGATCCCGGATCAATCAAAGTAACAACAGAAGTATCATAGAGAGAAAACGTACCCGTAATCACATCAGGGGATAAAGCCTCTTCGTGAGCGCGAATGGCGTAAGTCCTCGCAGGTGCTCTTCCCTCAGGCCTCCCAGCTGGTTCTCTAGGTGCACTCTTGCTACTCATTCCATTTCCCAGATTCTTCTGTGGTCTTCCTCTAGAACTAGCATTGCCCGACCTCGCACTCTAAAAATTTTCCTTTTCAACCATTTCAGGACAATCCTTGATAAAATGGTCAAGTGAACCGCAGTTAAAACATGCCCGGCTATTCATCCAGCATTCACCAGGATAACGTCTACCGCAATGTGGGCACTCAGGTCTATTAGGTCGAGTGTTACCCACACTCGCTATAGAGGTAGTCTGGGCCTTATGACCCGAATACTGTTTCCCATGGTTCCTTGTTGAAAACCCAGCCAAAACACTCGATCAAGTATTAAACTCTTTTTGTTTCTTAGTTGAGGACTGAAACGATTTACCCATTTGTCTCTTCTTCAAACCTTGAAACTCTAATTTCACTTTTGTATCTTCTTTAGCCAATTTCTCGACTTTACAGGCTCTATCCATGAGCACAACAAATTCTTAGTTCAAGTACACCCATCAACAACCGGGTGTCTTCGTTTAATCTATCTTCAAATCTCTTGCACATGATAGCCTCAGTCGATACACACTCTCGAGTGTATTTGCTCAGTCTCATGAATTCACGCTCATATCCTGTTACCGTTATTCGGCCCTACTTTAACTTGAGGAATTCCTTCCTTTTCTGATCAATAAATCTTTGGCTAATGTACTTCTTACAAAATTCTTCTTGGAAGAACTCCCAATTAACTCCCCCTTGGTACCACCGACACAAGGGTGTTCCACCACTGGTAGGCTGAGTCTCTCAGAAGGGACACAACACACTTCATGCATTCCTCAGGAGTGCATGTTAACTAATCAAACACCCTAATGGTATTCTCGAGTCAAAACTCTGCCCTTTCAAGGTCATCATCTTTATTAGCCCGGAACTCTTCAGCTCCTTGTTTCTGAATCTTATCTACTGGAGGTCTATTCAGTCTCACAAAGTCCATACCTTGAGGTGCTACAAGGATAGGTCGTGGATTAGGTGGGGGTGGAGGGGGTTGAGCGTTCGGGTTCATTCAAACGAACTCCGTATACCAGGCGTCCATCATGTAGAGAAAGGCTTCCCTGCCTCCTACTCTACTAACAGTATCGGGTCTACTCTCAGCTGGCACTGCCTCTTTAGCGGAAGCAGGCACGTTACTTTCTACATCATCCACCACTACTTTGCCGGGATCCATTGACTATATGAAAACATGTTTTAAAATCATCAAGAGTCGTCACACTATCATAATATATGTATGGCATGTATAGCTAGACTCGTACACATGCTATGTTAGTCCAAGAATGACTAAAACGTAGCTCTGATACCGCTAAATGTAACAACCCTTACCCGTATCTGCTGCTAGGACAGGGTTCGAGATATTACCGGACTAAAACATAAGCATTTACACGTAACCGGGCCATAAAATTTCGTTCAATTTTAAAACTTTTCAATTTTATGGAAATTGTCCCTTATAAGGGCCTACGAGGCCCAAAACATACATCGAATATGGTTCGTGACTAAACCAAGGACTTTAGAAAATTTTAGGATAACTTAGAAAATTTTCCAACTTTGGGAAGTCACACGCCCATGTGGGCAGGCCGTGTGGTTACACACGCCCATGTGGCTTGACACACGCTCATGTCCTCAGCCTGTGTAACTCTCTAACTATGACGTCATCATACAATTAGGGTCACACGGCCAAGTCACACACCCGTGAGATTAGGCCATGTGGCAAATTAAATTCTCGAAATTAAGTGCAGACTTCACACGGGCTAGCACATGCCCATGTTCTAAGGCCGTGCCTACCACACAGCTGAGACAGATGGCCGTGCCCCTACCCATGTGTTTACTACTGGGCATTTTGTTTGCATTAATTAGCGTATAGAGGAAACACAGTCTAACCACTTGCCCATAGGGCAGACCTTGTGTCACACGTGGCCTAGACACATGCCCGTGTGTCTACCCATGTGGATAAATTCTAGGCTAATCTCCAATCCATTTATCACTCTTAAATGCTCATTTGCTTATTCATCTAAGATATTATGCAACCTAGTAGACTTGGTTACTTGAAAACTCATAAACTTGATTATTCCATGCCTTTGTATTAACAAAATGACACTTATCCAAAACTTCATACTTTCATATGACATTCCACACCAATTTCATATTCATTCATTAAGCAAACCCTACTTTTAAATTACCTAATCATACCATAGATTTGGCACATTTATTAACCATAATTCATTCCCTTAGCACATGTGCCCTTCATCGTACATCTCATCCACAGACAAACACATCAAACATGAAACATGAGACATGAAACATTGCATGAATGTATAAATAATTAGGGTTACAACCCAAATGATCAATATGGACCATATCACATGGTCATATATAAAATAAATCAAATATTTCCATGAGCCAACACATTTGACTAAACCAATATGACATATAACAAAAAGACCAAGTCCCTATACATGCCATGCTCGAAATATTGAGACTAACTATACCCGAATGTCCAATTGATACAGTGATCGAGCCTCTGACGTCCCTCGATCCTCGAGCTAGTTTGGTGATACTATAAGAAAATAAGAAAGAGAGGGAAGTAAGCATAAAGCTTAGTAAGTTCACATGCAAATAAATAGCAACATGATCAGAGATATATATAAACACTTATGGCATAACATAGATTTACTGAAGTGTTATCATGAATTCATAAATATATCTCAAATTCGTAAATTTAACTTACACATTTTCAATCTTACCAAACATTCATCACATATCTAGCTCATTCATATGAGTTTATCATACAGACTTGTACCAACTCAAATCACACTGTCATATTCTCTCTTCATTGATTTACTTGTCGATCAACTCACAAGTTTACCCGTTGAACAATCGGAATATTACTGGATACACGGAAGATTTGCACATAGTACATCAAAGGTAGCCACATGCTACCTCATATCACAATCACATATTACTCGCTCACGAGCTAATCACGGCCCTGCTCACACAAGTTGACAGTCAATACGTAACTACTCGGGCTACTCACACAAGCTGACAGGTACCCGCAACACATGCCAGGCTACCCAGCCACCAGTAGGATGTACTAGACTATCACCCGGATTCACATATCATATATACACATATCCATGAGCTCATATTCACATAGTTCCTAGTGACATGTCACATTATATCCTAAACTATTCCTAAGGTTCAAACGGGGTTTTCTTGACATCTCATGTTTGTCGAATTCATTCACAATCTCGTGCTCGTGGATTACAACATCAGTCTTACACTTGACATCATAAGTAATCATATAAACTCATACATTAATAAAATATTAAAAACATGAAATATCATTGCATTATTTACACATGAACTTACCTCAGTACAAAATATGGATAATTTATACGATTTAGTCCAAAATCTTATTCTTTCCCCGGTCTAGGTCCGGACTCCATTTTTCTTGATCTGTAATAGCAAATTCAGCTCATTTAATCATCACATTGTTCAAAATAGTCCATAAATTATAATTTAGAAAAATTACAATTTTGCCCCTAAACTTTCCCATAATTACAACATAGTCCCTAGGCTCGTAAAATGAAATTGTTCATTTTCTTGGTTACCCAAGCTTAGCCGAACCTTTACTATGCTCATATCAACCCATATTTTCCTTTATTTCACATTATTACCACCCACTTTTACACTTTTACAAACAAGTCCCTTTTTTAGGTGTTTTCACTAAAAATCACCTAGTAAAAGATGTTTATCATGCATCAAACATTCATATTCCTCCATCAAATCAACAAAATATATGCATGTTACACATGGGTCTAATTTCATACATGAACCCTAGCTCAAAATATAGCTAGAAATGGATAGATCATGCTTCAAACATCGCAAAAATACAAAGAACATTAAAAACGGGGCTAGGATTGACTTACAATCAAGCTTGAAATGTTGAACAAAACCCTAGCTATGGTTTCTTGAAAATTTTCGGCAATGAGAGAAGATGGACACCAATTTTGACTTATTTTCCCTTTTTATTCTTTTATTTACCCAGTGACTAAAATGCCCTTAGGGTCTTTCTTTCAAGTTTTTCTTATGCATGTCTGTTTTTATCTTAAATTATAAAAATTGGTCAAATTGCTAATTAGGACCCTCTAATTCATAATCTAAATCAATTTCATGCTTAAAGGTTCTAGAATGCAAGTTTTACATCTTATTCAATTTAGTCCCTAGAATTTAATTGGACATTTTATGCATAGAATTCCTTCATGAAACTTTCACACAAGCATGAAATCATATCATAGACCTCATGAGAATCATAAAATAATTATTTTTATTTTGGGTTTGTGGTCTCAAAACCACAATTCTAACTAGGCCCTAATTTGGGATGTTACAAAAATTACCTTTTTACCCCTAACTTTTCACTTATTTACATTTTAGTCCCTAGGCTTGTAAAATGAAATGCATGCAATTTCTTGGTTATCCAAGCCTAGCCATTCATATTATATCTCATATCAGCCCATATTTTCGTTTATTTCACCTTTCTACTACTCATTTTTACACCTTTTACAACAAGTCCTTTTTAGGTGTTTTCACTAAAAATCACTTAGCAAAAGATGTTTATTACACATCAAAAATTCATATCCCTCCATTAAATATCAATTACAGATGGGTCAAATTTCATGCATGAACCCTAACTCAAAATAATGATAGGAATGGGTAGATAATGCTTCAAGGACTTCAAAAATGTAAAGAACATAAAAAACGGGGCTAGGAAGCACTTACAATCAATCTTGAAAAGTTGAAAACCGTAGCTATGAAACCCTTGTAAAATTTTACTATGGCTTGAAGAAGATGGACAAGATTTTCACTTCATTTTTCCTTTTTATTCTTTTATTTACCAAATGACAAAAATGCCTTTAAGGTCTTTCTTTCAAATTTTTCCTATTCATGCCCATTTTTGTCCAAATTTTTAGAATTTGGTCTAGTTACTATTTAAGGACCTCTAATTAATAATCAATGAAATTTCATGCTTAAATCTTCTAGAACACAAGTTTTTCAACCTATTCAATTTAGTCCCTAAAGTCAAATTGGACATCTTAGGCATATAATTTATTCATGAAAATTTCACACAAGCATGCAATCATATCATGGACCATCAAATAATCATAAAATAATTATTTCTATTTTGAATTTGTGGTCTCAAAATTACTGTTCTGACTAGACCCTAATTCGGGATGTTACAATAAAAGTTTAATTCTATTAGAGGAATGTATTAAAATGGCATAGGAAAGGAAAGGGAAGGATTCGAATGGTAATTATACCATTTGAATAATGGTGGACGGCTAACCTAGTGAATTATAAGGATTTTTATTAAATTAAAAAGGGTTTTCATGGCAAAATTGTTAAATAAATGGAAATGTAAGTAAAATTAAAAGAAAAAGATGAAAACATCTTCCCTAAATTCATCTTCCACCAAAATTAGAATAGGAAAATACAATTGAAGAACCTTAGGGTTCGGCTAAAGAAAGGTTAAGTCTTTTAGGTAATTTTCCTACCCATTTTTAGTAATTTTTATGTTTTTGAACTTATTTTAGCTTGATTTAGCTAACATGAGGACTAATTTGTGAAACTATTAAATGTTATAAATTTTTCCATTGATGAGTTGAGTTATTTCTTGAAGTTAGTGTTGAAATATGAAGCTTTGTTGCTTGGGTAGACTAATTTGTAAAGTGATTTTTAGTAATTTTGACATTTAAGGACTAAATTGTTAAAATGATAAAATTAATTTACTTAATGTGAAATAATTGCAAATAGGGATTTTTAGAAAGCCATAGATCATTCGACTGAGCTTGGATTTAGAAAGAAAAGGTTAATTTTCTTGTTTAAGGTTAAGGACTAAATTGAATTAAAGTGTAAGGTTGAGGATAATTTTGTAAAATGAAAAAAAGGACCTAATTGCATTAAATGGATTAATTATGTTGTTATTTTAATTAATTTAATGAAACTATTATTTTATATCAGAAACTTATCGACAATTATGGAAAAGGAAAAATTACGGAGTAGTCCCTATACCTTGGCAATTTTGCAAACCAATCTTATAAGTTTATACGTTATTTATATTTCTAATTATTTTTATATTCTTTGTTAATATTATTTTCTTAGATGATATATTGAACAATAGTATGATGTTGGAAAAGAAAAAAATGGAATACTGATTCTATTAAATGTGTTCTAACAAGCAATATCTACTGATTCTATTGAATGTGCTCAAACGAGCAATATCTACTAATTCTACTAAATGTGCTAAAATAAGAAATATCTGTTGATTCTACTGAATGTTTGCTCGAATGAGCATTACCCACTGATTTTATTGAATAAGATCTATTGTACCGATATTTGGAAATGAATATTGAAATAATGCTCTGAATAGTAAACATACAATGGAAGTTGTGATTGTTGGGAATTTCCATTTATTGATTATTCAAACAAACTTACTAAGCTTTACGTAGGTTTACATGTGTTTGGTTTTTTTTTTGTAGATTACGTTTTTGTGGTCTTGGAAGTTCGAATCAACACGAGAAATCACACTATCCGGGAATCTTGGTAGACTTTGATTTTGGTTTGGGTAATATGGCATGTAAGATGACCATTTTTGGATATGTAGTATTAGTATTTGGTTTGTGTAAGTTTACACTTATAACTTGTGTTGTTAAGTTTGAATAACCTATGGAAAATGCATGTTTACTTTAGATGAATTGGTTGGTCAAGAATCAGCTACAATGATACTAGTTGAGTTATGGTATGAAATGAAGTGAATGTAGACTTTGACATGTAAATTGTGCCTTGAAAATGCAATTATGGAAGTGATTTGTTATGATATGCTGAGGTGCCAATGATGACACATTAGTTAGACACTTAGGTTGATTATATTTTCATTAATTGATTGTTATTACAGGTGTTTAATGACCTATGAGATTGTATGTTTAAATATGTTTTAGGTACCTAATCAAATGGGTGAAAAATGAGCATGATTTGGGTCAATTCTAGGCACACATGGTCTAGGACACGAGTTGTCACATTGTCGTGTGTCACACACGATGTAACAGTCCATTTTTAGGTCAAATCGGAACAATGGTTTTGGGACCACAAAACCAAAGTCAAAATATTTATTTTAATATTTTAATAAGGTCTACAGCATGATAGATTAATTATGTGAAAGTTTCGTAAAGAAATTTTACCGTTTAAATGCTTAATTCTGTAAAAAGAACTAAATCGCGTAACGCGTAAAGTTGAGTTCTATTGTGTAAAAGTATTAAATAGCTATGGTTTATTAATATGGAAGTCCTTATTATGTAATTAGTCCATTTATAATATAAGTGGACAATCTTGGACATGTTATAGGTGGTTTTCTAATGTTTTACTAAAGGTTAATATAGTAAATTAGTAAATAAGGTTAATTTTAATTAAAAAAATTGTACCATATTCTTCCATTATCTCTTCATCACCAAAATTAGAGAAATAAAATAGCCATTGGATAGTTTAAGGTTCGGCTAAGCTATTTGTGCTCATCTAGGTACGATTTTTGCTCGGTTTTTAATGATTTCTACGTTTCTAAGCTCGTTGCAGCTTAATCTAGCTAGCTCGTACCTTCATTTTTGAAATTGTTATAGATTTTAAATGATGCCATGGTTGAATACTTGAGTTCTTTGATGTTTAATGATAGATTATGGAAGCTTGATAATAGTTTTACAAGTTTTATAAAGTGATTTTTGATAAAAATGTCAGATTGCGATTAAATTGTGAAAATGTAAAATGTAGTAGTTAAAAGTGTGAAATAATGAAAGATATGGGCTGCTAGTAATATATAGGAAATTCGGCTATTATGGGTTATGGCCTAATTGTGTAATTTTGCATTTTTATGTATTAAGGAGTAAATTACAAAATAGTCAAAAGTCTAAGGGTAAATTTGTAATTTGGCTAAAATGAATGTTTTAGGCTAAATTGAATTGAATGAAAATTTGAATGAGTTAATTTGATATCATATAGATCAAGATAAGCAAATATAGGAACTAGATCGGGGAAAATGAAAAGTGGACGAATAGTCGATAGTTTTATCTGAGGTTACGAGGTAAGTTCGTATAATTAGAATCGAACTTTTCTATACTTATAATTATTAAATGAATATGTATGATTGAAATATTTGAAGTATGAATGCTTTATTGATATAATGTATATGTTACCGAGCCCTATTTGAACCGTATGAATTCATTGGATATGAGTGACATGTCACTGGGATTACTGTTTTGGTCGAGCTCCATCATTTGTTGCGGACTCACCACAGCTTCTATGAGCTGACAGATATATCAGCTCGTAAGAGCTTACTGTTTTTAGCTCATTGGAGCTTACTATTTCAGCTCGCATAAGCTTACTGTTCATCTTGATAGAGTTTACTGCTTCAGCTCATTAGAGCTTACTGTTCATCAGCTCAGGAGGAGCTTACTGACCATAGCTCAAAAAAGCATATATGATAATGAATTGACGGATTACTAATGTTGTTCACTCGAGTATCCTTTAAAGTTATAATAGGTTCAACGGGCCTAAATACTGTTTATATGGATAAAATTATGGATTATAAATGTTAGTAATGTTATATATATGACATGTGAATTTCAGAATGATGCTAAGTATTGTATTAATGGATGGTTTTATGTATTTTCCAAATGACTAACATGTAATGGATACTTGTGATTAGGTGATGGTTAATTGAATTGTTAACATTTTAATGTTGTTTGATTATGTATAAATGGTAAGTTTAATTCTGAATTATATGGGCTTACTAAGCTATAAACCTTACTCTGTTTCTTTTTCTATGTTTTATAGAGGCTCGATAGCTCGCTTGTTTCAGACAATTTGGAGTTGCACATCACACTATCCAATTTCCGTTTGGTATTTTGAACTTGTGAATATATGTAAATATGGCATGTATAGGCTAGTTTAAATGATGTTAGTTATTGTTTCTTGATATCATGGCATTGGTATGTTTTGTGTATAAATTAAGCCATGGATTTGGCTTATTTTGGTACTTTGTTTTGGTTGAATTAAGTGTTCAATTATGGTATGTTTTGGTAAGGTAATGTTTGAATGAAAATATGCAAGTGAGGTATTGATATGTATTTGTTAGATGAATGGATTATGCATGGTATTAAATAGGTAATTGAATAACAAGTTGAATTGGTATATAATCTGTATTGAAATGGTTATTTTGGTTGCCAATTGAGTTGTAAAAATATGGTCATTTATGCTTGTGAATGCTTGTGTATATAGGGTGGCAAAATGGCTTTGCAAATAGCCTATTTTTGTCCACACGGGTGTGCGTCTCATCCGTGTATGGCACACGGTCATACTGCACGGTCGTGTGCCCCCTGGGGTACCCTTTCGAATTAAGTCAGTGTACCCTACAGGTTTGGCATGGCCTAGACACACTGGCGTGTCTACTGGCCGTGTGTAAAACACGGGTTGGCACATGGGCGTATGGCCGGCTGTATGACCCAAGTTAGTAACCTCTCTAGTTTTCCCACGGCTATGGCTCACAGGCGTGTCCTCAGCTGTGTGACACAAGTCAGTATGTATGCCCTGTTTCCACACGGTCTAAGACATGGGCGTGTCTATCAGCCATGTGAGGCACACGGCCTGTTCACATGGGCGTGTGATACTTGAAATGTTGAAATTTTTTTAAGTTTCCAAAGTTTTAATACGTTACCGATTTAGTCCCGAATGCATGTTTAAAGCTTCATATGCTCGTTTTAAGTACATATTGAATGTGATTGAATGATAGTTACTGAAATGAGATGATAATTTATAAATGATTGTTCTAAATTGAGTAACAAGTCCGATAATGCCCCTTAACCTATTCCGACGACAGTTATGGGTTAGGGGTGTTACACACGAGCAACCCATACGGACGTGTGCCCTGAGCGTGTATAGATGTAGTTTTCACATGGCCATGTGATCCAACATCAAATGGCATTATTTTGAATGTTACACGAGCTAACACACGACTAGTGATACGGTCGTGTGACATTATTTCAAAAGGTACATGGCCTGGCACATAGGTAACAACACGGCCATACTCTGAACCACACAGTCTGGATCGTGTCACATGATCGTGTAACCCTTGTTTTCAAAATTTTCAAAATTTCCCTAAATTTCCTAATTTATTTTGATTTGGTCCCTAAATGCCCGTAACTTATTTTTAGGGCTTTGAGAGCTCGATTTAAGGCCGTAATTGAATGTTCTATTTAATTATGTATAATAATGTATTTATAGAATTTTAATTGATAATTTAATGCTATTTGTTATGAAATGTTTTGACTTATTCGATAATACTTCGTTACCCTTTTCCGGCGATGGAAACAGGTTATAGGTGTTACAGTGAGAGAGAGAATGGGAGAGTGGGAGCAAAATTATGAGATAATCCCTCCATTTATTATTATTTACAACTAGCCACTAACTCCTATCAACCTTCACTAAATTTGATAACTAACCACTTACCAAATTCCCTCAAAGTTCAAAACAAAAACAACTTTCACTTTGCATAGACAATAATTTGAACACAGGACCTCTAGGTAAGCTGAAATCTTACCACTGAATTTGCAGGCTCATTATTGTCAAAAATTGAGTGAAAATAATTTATAATCAAATATTCAAAGATAGAGGTTTAGGCAAAAATAGCAAAAAATTAATGAAAAGGATTCGAACCCAGAACCTCTCATACACAAACACAACACTTATCCATTGAACCAAATTAATTCCCTTGACATAATTTTCACAATCTTAACTAAAAATTCGAACGTAACCACTTGTGATTTCACCAAATCAATTTCTTCTAACCCTGATATTTTGGAGTAACATCTCGAATGATATCAATAATGAAGGCGCGAATGACGATGGAAATGTTAACATGTCTTCAATTAGAAAACCAAATCGAGGCATTATGATACATAATGATCATGCGGCACACATGTCGATCATAGATCTCAATGCGACGCATGCGTTCGAGTTCCCAGAGTACCCCGATATACTTCCTGCTCATCGATTGGTTGTAGATCCTGAACGCAAGGAGTTGTTCATGGGCTAAAATTTTGAAACCAATGAAGACTGCGTATGTGCCATTAAGCGGTATAACATGAATGTGTCGGTTGAATACAAAGTCACCTTATCTAAACTGACATTGTATATTGATGAGTGTTGGAGGTCAGCAGAAAACTTCAATTGGCAGGTATGAGTCATATTTATTTAGAGGTCGTAAATGTTGGATATCTAAAAATTTGTTGGGCCTCACACATGCACTTCAACACGTATGATGCAAGATCATCGCAAACATGATGTCAAAATTATCTGCAACTGCAACATGCCAATGGTGAAAGACATGTCCACCATTCATGTTTTGGCACTAATTGTCGAAATGCAAGAACGATTGTAGTACTTAGTGTCATATAGGAAAGCATGGATAACTAAATAGATGACCATATAGTAGTTATACGGAGATTGGGATGCATCGTACAATAAGTTACAGAGGTGGATAGTTGTTATGCGAGAGTATGTGCTAGGAACTGTCATTGACTTGCAGACACGACCTTATTGTGACCCAAACGGCCAACTACAACTGAGAAGAAGAATTTTCCACTAGATGTTCTGGAAATTCGATCCATGCATAGGGACCTTTCCCCACTACAAGCCGCTTATATAGGTTTATGGGACCTGACTATACAGAAAATATATGCAATTCCTATTTATTGCAGTAGCACAAGATGGGAAATGGAACTTGTTCCTAATAGCATTTTCCATTGTGGAGTCCGGGATCATGAAATCATAAGAATCCTTCCTGACGAACTAGTGGGCGTATGTTGTTAGGGACAAGAATATTTGCATCATACCTGATAGATCGAAGGGACTAATTGCTATGATTACACATTTCAGTGTTCTGTGGAGATCCATTTACTGCATTTGGCACATCGCAGCTAACTTTCTTCAAGACTACAAGAATATAGACTGGCAGAAACAACTTGTGAAAATGGGTAAAATTTAGTTTCAACATATGTTTTAAATGTTCTTAATACTTCCACAAAATAATTCAATAGTGTAACTTATCTTTTCTTAATTCATACATAGCATATGAGCTAGAGTCATACCTTTTCAGGCAGAGGATGACCATACTTGAGGGCAGCATACAAGGTGAAATAGATACTCCTTTCCCAGAGTGGTTGGGTACCATGGAGCCGTGGAAATGGGCTAAAAGTTTTGATGACGAGGCTCGATATAGTCATATGACCACCAACTTGGTAGAGGCGATTAACTCCATATTGAAGCGAACATGACATCTTCCAATTTCATCTATTTTCTCCACTACGTTCTACAAGTTGGAAACCTTGATGCCAAGAATGGGGTTGAAACAAGTAAACCAGATAGAGGCAGAACACGTGTTTGTTGATGAATTTAGAAATATATTCTCGACAGTTAAAAAAATTTCGAGTTATAGAGTCTAATGACTGTCGAGCCGGTATCCTACCTGGGTCCTACAAGTTGATCTCTGAAATAGACAGTGAGATTGTAGGAAATTCCAGTCACTTGTTACCCTTGTGTGCATATCATTTCAGTTTGTGCTCGTGCATCATTCAATACTGAACAATATATCGATAAGGTGTACACCCTCAAGTGCACATTGTGTATTTGGGGAAACGAGTTCCTTGCCTTTCGTGATTTGTCTACATGGGAAGTGCCTCTATTGACTTTCAAGCTTGTCCCGGACAAGAGGTTATGATAGGAAGCCAAAAGGTCACTCTCAAGTCAACAAAATCCATAATATAATGGACATGAGGGAGAAACATGATGAAAAACTGTGGCATGTGCAAAATATCTGGTCATAACTAAACTAAATGCCCGTATCGAACCTACCATATTAGATAATCATCACAATCGAGTAGAATATGAATTAATGTACTCCATGTTCAAGCTTGTAATAAAAATTTTATGATTATTTTCATATTTTCATATTTATATTTTGGTATGTATATTGTTTTAAAAAAATCAAAAGTTTGTTAAAAGGAAATAAACCCAAAACTTATGTTCTAAAATAAAATCTTTGTGGTAAATACAAACTTGAAAATTAAGTAAAAAAAATCAAGTCAATTATTTGCTATTATTTAATTAATACAAACTTGAAAATTTAAATGACAAACTACATGTAGTAAATATAATGTTACACATTCTAAAACTAGTGGTTTGATGGTGTCGTCCTAGGGATAAACCGTTGTAGCACCCAGCGTCGACGTTGAGTGCGCTCACAAATGTCATTTCTACCCTCACCCGGAACATCATTCATGGCATCCATTGGCAAACCTTGGGGTGTGCTAAACAAACTTGAGAAATCGTTCGCGGCATCTATCGACAAACTTGGGGTGGGTTTGGGCTGAAGGTATCAAACATCATCGATGATCTCGGATGCAGATGATTTGACCTGGAACCGGGAATCTTCAACTGATATGGGTAACCTGATGAGCCTAGAAAATAATTATCAACCCCCAAGTTTGGATGATAAGAACTACCTAGATTGTGAATAAGACCGCTTGGGTTTCAGCACCGGCTCCAGTTCAGGTGCAAGAAGTGGATGTGGCAGATGGTGCGAGAGGTGCCCTAGTTTTTGCATGCATTGAGGGACTAGCATCATTTGCCCACCAAATAAAAAAGGTTTCCCACATGCCATGTACCAGCATTGGTATTCCTCTGAAGGTCACAAATCAAATGCATAATTCATTTAAGGTATTCGCCCCATCCAGTTGTTTCACAATAGAAGATATTCTTCATGCTTTAATGCCCAATTTTTATTTTGTTTCCCCATTTTTTTAATTCAGTGTATAACCCCCAAACTCTGTGGAACATCCAGAATATGTTAGATGCACTCGAACTGTCGCAGTACTCGATCTCAATTATACCACTTGACTATTAAGAAATTCAGAAGGGGTATGTTAATGCACCACAAGTGTGAGTGGATGTGTATATGACTTCCTGATACTTGGAGAAGTACACCATTTAGAAAAACTTGTTAAAACAAAATTTAAACTCCATCTACGAAAAAGTAATTACAACATTCTTGTTGTAATGGTTAAAGTTTATCACCTATTCACAAGTGGAAAGACATATGTTTGGTAAGTATCTAATGCCAAGAATGAGATCCTATAAAGTGCCTAGGGTTGCAAAAATAATAGGCACCCGTCTATGTCTACGGCACGGTGTTTTGTCATTTGACAAATCTTGCAATACAATGTAGCTATTACTGCTAAGTTCTAACTATACAAATGAGCTGCATATAAATTAGATAACATAGGCAAGTACATCAAGTGGACCTTGTTGTTATTTGCATCTAGCATGAGTACACCCCCTATCATATGCATTATATATGCTTGAGCAGTGCACATCACCTCCCGCTCAGTGGCAGTACTCAATAAAAACTCGATGTTCGCCTTCAACCATGAAAATCTCAAAGTCGTTAATTTATTAACACTATCATCGAGTGAGTGTCCTAGTAAGTTATAACAAAAGGTCGCCTGATCAGACAATGTACTAACACCCGTGACTGTAATTCCTTCGATTGGGAGCCCGAGTTGCAATGCAACATTTTCCAGAGTGATTGTGTACTCCCCACACGGCAAATGAAATGTATGGGTCTCCGGGTGCCACCGCTCGACCAAAGTAGAGATCAAGTCGTACTTCAAATCAAACATATGGATCAATGCCACTGATCTAAATCCGGATGCCTCCAAGTATAGCATAAGTTATTCTTCCAGTAGATAGACCACACCATTAACATGATCCCTCAGTACACGGTATGAACCCTGACCAAATTAAGTTATCACAATAGTTAATACATCCCAATTAAATTACCACATTAGTTAATATATCACAATTAAATAAAAAGTCAATATATACAAATTTTAATAGCATCACATTAATCATATTTGTTGTGTGATCATCTTCTGTAATTAAAAAAGTCATTTGGATACCTGCAGTTTCAAAAAATAAATTAAAGTTTAAACATTTTCAATCATTACCAAAACACATAAATATAATACAAAAGCATGCAAATCAAATTAATAGAAAACTAGTATTACAATAATATCATTACAAAAATACTAAACAATTTGGTTCACAAAAAATAATTACCATTACAAAAATAAAATTTATATTTTATTATACGTACGAAAAATTCAACATGCGATCTTTAAATCTAATTCATCCAAATAACATTAAATAATAATTTTTCAACACAAAATATATAAAACATGTAAAAAGATACCATTTTGATAAATAATCTTATGGGCATATCATTTGAGGTATTAATTATTTTTTTGTATTATTGGGGTAAAAAAACCACATCACATTTTTGGCCATACCATTTTAGTATATAATAATCTTCTTTATACAAGTTAAATAAATAACAAAAAAAAACTCTCGAAAATTTCAACATAATGGAACCATCTATTAAGTACATAAAAAAATGTAACACCCCTTACTCGTATTCAACGTCGGAACAGGGTACAACGCATTATCGAACTTATACACATGTAACTTACAAAACCGAGACGTAAATTTCCATCCAAATTTAAAAATTTTCACATACATTCACATGGCCCCTAAAACGAGCATACAAGGTCCAAAACATGCATTGGAAGCGGTTTGGGACTAAGCTGAGAACTTTGAAAATTTTCACAACACTTAGAAAATTTTTCATGTTTTAAGGGCGACGCACCGTGTGGCTTGGGACACGCCCGTGTGGGCAGGCCGTCTGGTCGATTTAATTTTTATAATTTTTTTATAAAATAGGTGTAGACTTCACATGCCCAGGGCACACGCTCGTGCCTAAGGCTGTGTCATCCACAAGGCTGAGACACACGCCCGTGTCTCTACCCGTGTGCTCAACTCTGAGCATTCTGTTTTGCAGCAATTAAGGTACAGGGGACATACGGCCAGAACACACACCCATGGGGCAAGCCGTGTGTCACACACGGCCTAGACACACGACCGTGTGTCTACCTGTGTGGACAAAAACAAGGCTATTTACCAAGCCATTTTGTCACCTTTTTATGCATACACCTATACAACAAAACATAACACCAATCCAAGCAATTACAATCAGCCAATTTAGCCACAATCAAGACAACCACACATCATTCACATGCTACCATTTACCACATACCAACATCACATATTTATCAACTTCAATCATGCAAACTTCCACATCTATGAAAACCTCATCATATGCATAAATACTTAAACTAATATTAGCCAATTTCATATGGCCATTTACAAAATGAATTATCAACTAATATAGGCCAACACATTAGGCCAAATCAACTATGACACATAACAAAATAACCAAGTCCCTATAGATGCCATAACTCAAAATATTGAAATCATTGGTAGTGTGACTGGATCTCCGATAAATCTCCGATCCTCGAGCTGGCTTGGTGTCACTATAAGACAAGGGAAAAGAAAGGGGAGTAAGCTTAAAGCTTAGTAAGTTCTCATGCAAATAATAAGCATTATAAACTCACATTTAACATACAATTAACTTAAAGTAAATTAAAATAAATGTCATTATAAATCTCATAATTAACCTTACTCAATCACAATCTTATCAAGGGATTCATCACATATCGAGCTCATTAAGCATGGGTTTTATGTACATACTTGTACCAATTTATAACATACCATATTCTTTCACAACTTTGATATTCTCGTTGCATTTCCCATTGAACCACTTGGAATACTAAAGGATACTCAATTATCTCGCACACATGGTACTACACCAATGAAATATCCCAGATATGGTCTTACATGGGATATCATATCGATGCCAATAGCCCAACTATGGTCTTACACGAAATCTCATATCGATGCCAATAGCCCAGCTATGGTCTTACACGAAATCTGACATTGATACCATATCCCAGATATGGTCTTACACGAAGTCTCATAATGATGTCATATCCCAGATATGGTCTTACACATAGCCTCGGTAACCCTAATGTCAAGACATTTGTATCCTATCTATTCCTAAGGTTTAATCGAGATTTCACGCTTGCCGTAACTTTGTCGAACACACTCAATGGTTGATCATAATTCATACAATAGTAAAGCGTTTAAAATATAATTAAAGCAATTTATTATTTACATATGAACTTACCTCGATACAAAAATAGTAGGAAATGAACCTAATTGTCAAATATTTTGTTTTTCCACCGACCTAGGTCTGAACCTCATTTATCTTGATCTATAATAGCAAATTTAACTCATTTATTAATCACATTACTCAATTCAGTCCAAAACTTACATTATGGCAAATTTATATTTTTGCCTCTAAACTTTAACATATTTATATTTTAGTCCCTAGGCTCGTAAAATGAAATCTATTCAATTTCATCAAGACCCAAGCCTAGTCAAACCTCTTTCATGCTTATAACAGCTCACATTTTCCATTTATTCACACTTTTATACACATTTTGAAATCTTTTTACAAATAGGTCCTTTTGATATTTTCATCAAAAATTACCTTGCAAAAGCTATTCATCTAACATTAAACTTGCATAATCTACCATTAGACATCAAAATACACAAATATCTAACATAGGTCAAATCCTATACCTCAATCATCTCTCAAATTAATGATAGAAATAGATAAATCGGCTGATAACGACTTCAAAAATGTAAAAAGCATTAAAAACGGGGCAAGAACGAACTTACAATCGAGCTTGAAAAGTGCCAAAAACCTAGCTATGTCTCCCTTGCAAATTTCGACCAAGCATGAAGAAGATGGACTAAATTTTGGCTTGATTTTTGGTTTTTAATTCATTTAATTACCAAATGACCAAAATGGCCTTTTCTCAAAACACTAAAATTCTCTTACCTCAATTCTATTTTTTCCCAACTTAAGTAAAATGTTCTAATTACCATCTAAGGACTTTCAATTTAAAGTTTCATAACAATTAGACACCTCTAGCACGTAGAACTCAACTTTTGCACTCTTTAGAATTTAGTCCTTTTTGCTAAATTGAGTGCCCAAATGTCAAAATTTTCGAACGAAATTTTCACAAAATCATTCTGTAAACATGTAGACCATCAAAATGTGATAAAAAAGTTTTACTACATCTTTATGGTCCTAAAACCACTATTCCGACTAGGCCCAAAATGGGGATGTTACAAAAATAATGTTAAAAAAAATAGAAACATACCTGCTCCCTTTTTCCTAACACTCATTCTACAAAACAGATTATAAAAAAAAACCTCAATGGGAACATATGTTATTTGCATCTACTAAAAAATTTAAAAAATATTAAAAGAAAAATAGAAATGTAACAACTCATTTTTAATAAAATTGGAACAGTAGTTTCGGGACCACAAATTCGAGTCAGGAAGAAAATTTATTTTAATATTGTTGCATGGTCTACATTATGATAGGAAAGACGTATGAAAATTTCGATAAGAAAATTTTACCTATTTTGTGTTTAATTATAGAAAAGACCAAATTGCATGAAATGCAAAAGTTGAGTTCTAGTAGCTACCGGTATTAAATAGCTATGGAATTCAAGTCCTTATATGGTAATTATACCATTAAGAGAAGTTAGTTGTAACATCCCAAACCCAGCCTAGATGTTATTGCCGAATCTGGCGAAGTCACATGAGAATGTATTTAAAACTGTGTTTACCCAAAAACTGTTCCAGTTACCACCTTTTACTTAACTCAGAAAACATATATTGATTAATTATCTTGAAAACATTTGTTAGTTCGCGGAAGCTTAAGAACAAATAAAGTTGCAGTTCTAAAATCCATAAACAGTATTTCAAAATTCTGAACTTAAACCAAATAGTCTGAGATAAGAAATTACATAATTACTCCCAACGATAGCAATTAAAATAAATAAAACATTAAAAACCTTTAAAACCAAAGTGTATGTAGTTGTAACACCCCGTACCCGAGACCGTTGCCGGAGTCAGACACGAGGGGTTCGCAGACTTAAATCACTTATTTGCACAGTCCATTTTAAATTTCCAGACGAGCTAGCTGACTGCGTCACTGTCACCTTAAAAATCATATCCCGAGTTCCAAAACTTGAAAACCAGTTCCGTAAATTTTTCCTAAAACTAGACTCATATGTTCATCTACAAATTTTTTTCTAGAATTTTTGGTCAAGCCAATTAGTACAGTTTATTAGTTAAAGTCTCCCCTGTTTCAGGGTTCGGCTACACTGACCTTTGCGCATTACGACTTGGATATCTCCCTGTACAGGGCTTCAATACTGATGCCGTTTGTTTCTATAGAAACTATACTCGAAAAGGAAACTATAAATATATGGCATGACTTCTAATTATCTCTGGTTAATTTGTAATGAATTTCCAAATTCAGAACAGGGAATCCAGAAACCGTTCTGGCCCTGTTTCGCAAAAACTTAAATATCTCATAATATGCTGTTCATATGATCGTTTCGTTACTTTCCTATGAAAATAGATTCATCAAGGTTCGATTACATAATTTATTCACTATTTAATTCCATTTCTACTATATTTAGTGATTTTTCACATTCACGTCACTGTTGCTATCAGCATCTATTTTTAAGGTAGACTTTACCTATTACATAGTTTCCATGATTCAACTAGCCCTTTAGCATATATAGCACAAAATATGATCATGATTAACCATTCCAATGGCTAATCGTTCCCAAACATTTCCATACCTCTTAATGAACATCATACAAGACGATTATAATACTAAGCTCAAAGTGTATATAAGCCATTTTCGCATGGCTATCCAAATTTATACAAAACCAAAGGGTCCATGACCAACAACAAAACGGGTAGTCCTATACATGCCATTTCAAAGTTCAACCAAAAGTGTACCAAAAGGGGCTTTGATAGTGTGGGCGACTTCGACTTCGACACTCCCGAGTCCGATAGCTGACGAACCAAAATCTATAAAACAGAGATTCAAAGAAACGGAGTAAGCATTTAATGCTTAGTAAGTTTTGAGCAATGAAATTAGGTCAACTGAAGTATAGCATTCATATAACTAAACGGATAATTTCATATACACATATATTCTCAAAAATCAGTCCTACTTCACATTTCCAACCCTTATATTCATACATAAGGGATCAACTTAACCAAAAACCGGAAGCTCCTTAATCGACTGAGCGAATGCTATTTAAGAGGAATCAATTAATCCAATGCATGTACAACACATACCTCGTTGTTGAGATTTTACGAGCGTATTAATTGAAATTATTACAGCAGATCGCTCATTCCCAAACTCAAGTAATCTTCGGGATTTAACCGGATATAACTACTTGCACAAGGCCTTCGGGTCTTAGCCCGGATATGGTCACTAGCACAGATGCCTTCGGGACTTAGCCCAGATATAGTCGCTAGCACAAATGCCTTCGGGTCTTAGCCCGGATATAGTAACTCGCACAAATGCCTTCGGATCTTAGTCCGGATATAGTCACTTAGCACAAAAGCCTTCGGGACTTAGCCCAGATATCATTCGAATAACCATGCACATATATCAATAAATCATGACACATCCATATTTCATTTTCATTACCGAAGCTCAAACACAAGACACTTATCGCACTTACAAATTTCGGCTTAATAGCCACATACAAAGAGCATGATTTTGATTTGCTTGTGACATAATCTAATCGAATCATAATCTAAGTTCCATTACTCGAAAACTTACCTCGGATGTTGTCGAACGATTTCGGCGGCTATTCGATCACTTTTTCCTTTCCCTTATCCAACTTTGGTACTCTAAGCTCTTGAGCTTAATCTAGCAAACCACCATAGCCGATTTCCTCAAAGCTCTTTTTCCTTCTTTTTCTTTCTTCTATTCGGCCAAGAACAACATGAGAGCTTTTTTTTTCTTTCTTTTTTCTTTCTTCTATTCGGCTAGGAAGAAGCATGAATGATGATCTCTTTTTTTTTCTTTCACCATCCTACTAACCATTATTATTTTATCATTTCTAACATAAACCATTAACACAACATGTTTTATGACATATTTTGCCCATCACCCTTTTTCATGGCCGGCCACTAGTAATTAAATGGGGGAAATTGACATGCAAGTCCACCCCTTTGATTACATGCACTAATAGACCCTTATAGATTAACCTATCACATTTCAAAAGTGTCACACATAAGTCCTATTGACTAAATTCACATGCAATTTACTAAATCGAAGCTTAAAACTTTCACACATTCATAATTACATATTTTAGACAATAAATATCATATTCAAATAATTTGGTGACTCGGTTTAGCGGTCCCGAAACCGCTTTCCGACTAGGGTCACTTTAGGGCTGTCACAGTAGTAGTGGTCACCGTCGAGCCCTTCCGCTGCACCGATCCACCTACTGCTGGGGATTACCTAACAGGAAAACAAAATAAGGGGTGAGTTTTCACAAACTCAGTGTGTACATCCCCGCAGTAAAGCATGCATGTAAACGGATAGCAGTTAAACAGTCATAATCAAGCTTGAGCTCTTAATAGGAACAGTTCAGGCCTTAGCCCACTCAGAACAGTATCAGATACATTCGGGCCTTAGCCCATACAGACATACATGCATATCAATCAGAACAGTAATGCCCACCAACCCTGCATACCATTTTCGTCCAACCCAACCATCATGTGGGGATAAAATCGACCCATCCAACCTTACACACCAAGTATGGGGATAAAATCAACCCATCCAACCCTACACACTAAATGGTACCATATACGACACGTATCAGATATATGCAGCATAGCTGCCAGATGACAGGCTAATAGACTTTCAATCTCCCTTCTCTTCAACAACATGCCCAACCCAATGCAAAGCAACATAAATAATAAGGCATACTCATGTGCAGATATCAAATCATGACATTACAATCAAATCAGAACAGATACACATGCTTTAATTATCATGCTTTTACATACATCTTAGTATCAAATCAGAGCATAGAGGTCTAAGTAATGCTTACCAACTCTACAATCAGGTCACAGTCGACTTTGGAAACCCATGCAACCTTGAAGAAAATTTCAAACAAATCGAGCTCACATGTCTGTGAGCCCTGCCCGTGTCGGCCCACACACCCGTTTGGCTCACACAGCCCAGATTGGCCTTACCCGTGTGGATCATGCGGCCTCGCCCAACATCCCACATGCCCATGTGGCCCACACGGCCCAATTGGTCAAGCCCATGCCTTACACACGGTCTCGCCACCCTCACACACCCGTGTCTGTTGTGCCCATATGGCAAGCGTACGGCTTACTTCATCGACCACACAGCCGTGTATCGCTACACGGCCTCTACACGGGCAGTCCTCACACCCATGTGGCGTCGATAATTTCAATTTCGGCAAACTGTGCAATCAAAGTACACACTTGGTTCCGATTGAAGCCTAACGCAATCCTGAACACTCTAAAACCTATTATTGTCAATCGTAAGCCAAATTTTTAGTCTCTTGATCAGAATAGTTCAGAATAGACAAATCCCGAAACGAGAGATCTACTTACCTTCAACGAGTAACGGTGATTACTCTCTGTTCAAAACCCCGATTAGTGATCCACAGAACCTAGATTTCCCCTTAAACAACAAATTAAACCCCTCTTAAACGATCTCCAAAAGAAACCATACAATTTAACAAAATTGTACTTACCGAGCCGACGGAACCACTAGCAGCACGCCAAAACTAATCAAAAGAAAGAAAAATGGAGAAGAGGGGAAAAGAAATAAAATTTTGGCACCAAGAGGTTTGGGAAAAGAAGAAAACGGCAGAGAGAGCAAAAAGAAAAAGGAAAATAGGTTAGGCAAACACCTGATAAACCTTACCTCCCCCTTTAGTGTTTTATCCAACTTAAACGTCCGCACGGCTTATCAGCAAAATAGTGCCACACTCATGACTCGAACTTGGGATCTCTGGCATAATCTCTTGCCACTTAACCACTAGACCAGCAGACTCATTCTATTAAATTCCTACCAATAAATTCTTATAAGCCCATCAACCAAAAGTTAGGCTTAATTAAAAAAAACAACCAAAACTTAGCCCAAGCTAAGGCTCGAACTTGGGACCTCCCAAACACACTCCAGAGCACACAACCTCTTAAACCACATATATTTTATGCCAAAATGACTCAAAACAAAAGTCCCGATATTTCCAAGCTCAACAATCCCAAAAGCTGAAAGTACAAAAATTTGGGGCGTCACAACTCTATCCCCCTTAAAGAAAATTCGTCCTCGAATTTTTACCTATTTAGAAAAGGTGAAGATACTGCTGCCGTATCGAATCCTCTGGCTCCCAAGTAGCCTCCTCAGTGCTATGATTCCGTCATATCACCTTCACTAAAGGAATGGACTTCCTACGTAAAACCTTAACATCGCGGTCTACAATCTGAACTGGCTCTTCCTCGAATGTCAAATCTGGTCTAACCTCAATCTCATCCACAGGCACAATGTGAGTGGGATCAGAGCGGTAACGTCTCAACATCGAGACATAAAATATGCCATGTATGCGATCTAACTCCGGTGGCAGCTCTAACTGATACGCGACTGGCCTAACTAGCTTCAGAATCCGGTATGACCTAATAAACTGAGGACTCAACTTACCCTTGCATTCGAACCTCAGAATCTTTTTCCATGGAAAAATTTAAGGAAGACCAAGTCCCCCAAAGAATACTCAATTTCCTTTCTCTTCATATCAGCATAAGACTTCTGTCTATCAGAAGCCGCTTTCAGACTCTCTCGAATCAACCGAACCTTATGCTCGGTCTCTGAAATCAACTTCGGACCCAGAACACGTCGCTCACCCAAATTAGTCCAGCACAAAAGGGTACGACACTTATGACCATAAAATGCCTCATAAGGTACCATCTGAATACTAGACTGATAGCTATTACTGTAAGCGAACTCTGCCAAAGGCAAGTACTCCTCCCAACTACCTCAGAAATCCATAACACAACCCCTCAACATATCCTCCAGTATCTGAATTACCCTCTCTGACTGACCATCTGTCTGAGGATGAAATGCAGTACTAAAGTCAAGTCGTGAACCCAATGCCTCATGAAGCTTCTGCCAAAATCAAGAAGTAAACCGAGGATCCCTATCGAAGATAACCGACACTAGAACCCCATGCAGTCTTACTATCTCTGAGATGTAAAGTTTAGCCAACTTATGTAAAGAGAAGTTTGTCCTAATAGGAATGAAGTGTGCAGACTTGGTCAATCGATCCACTACGACCCAAACAGAATCCTTCTTAGTGGGTATTAGGGGCAACCCACTAACGAAATCCATCGTCACTCACTCCCATTTCTACGTCGATATCTTAACCGGCTGTAGCAACCACGAAGGCAACTGATGCTCAGCCTTAACTTGCTGACAAGTTAGACAATGAGCAATGAAATCAGTCACCTCACGCTTCAACCCTGGCCACCAGTACAACTCTTGGAGATCTTTATACATTTTATTTCCACCATGATGCATAGTGTACGGACTATTATGCACTTCCCTCAAAACCGACAGCCTCAAATCCCCATCCTTAGGTACACAGATCTTACCTTGGAAGCACAATACCCCATCATTATTCAGCCCAAAATCTGTAGTAGTTGAACACCCCTCACCTGTATCTAATGCCGGTATAGGGTTTGAGGCATTATCGAGACTTTATATTTACAAACATACCAAATCGGGTTACCAAGTTTTTACCAAATTTAAAACTTTTGAAACATGTACATCTCATCCCTTATAAAGGCCTTCAAGGTCTAAAAAATACCTAGGGGCAATTTGAGACAAAATCGGGAACATTTGATAAACTTTGGGCCTCTTAGAAAATTTCGCTTACTTTGAAGTGTCAAACGCCTGTATGGTGGGGCCGTGTGGTCAGACACACTCGTGTGGCTTGGGACACGCCCGTGCCCTCGGCCTGTGTGCAACACTGACTTAAAATTTTAGGTGTAGAGGACGCACGGCCATAACACATATCCATAGGGGTGAGTTGTGTGTCACACACGACCTAGACACACACCCGTATGTCCAACCTGTGGACCCTAATAGGCTATTTCCAAGCCTTTGGTCACCATTTTCATCACTTATACTTAATGATTACCAAATACGAAGTAAAACATGATTATATTCTTATAAATAATCTTGGCAAAACTCATTGTATGGAAACCTCATATCATTGGTTTCATACATAATAAGTTATTCCCTTCTTGTATTTATGGGTTTCCATGTCACTTTAACACATTCATAATTGGCTCGTTCTTGTAACTCATTTCCAATTATAAACAAACCATCACATATGAATATAAACATGCATAGATTTGTAGGTCATAGCTTACTTCAAAATAAGCCAATTCTCATGGCCATATACAAAAAGATAGGTACATCTTTACATGCCTTCAATTGGAAATTCAAATGACACATATAACAAAATACTCAAAAGTCCTATACATGCCATTGGATAAAATAGAAATGTCTTTATACCAAAGTTGGACTAGTTGATAGTGTGTTGACTCTCCAACCATCTTCCAATCCTTACAAGTCCTCGAGCCCTGTAAGACAGGGAAAAGAGAGGGGTAAGCATTTACATGCTTAGTAAGCTCAAATAACTAGAAAGTAAACTTACCAAGTAATTAGCATACAACATTGGGTAATAAAATCAACAAGCATGAAATGGCTTCCCTATCACATAAACTCAATCAATGAGTTAGTTACATAACAAAGCACTATGTAATTTATCTTAGATGAGTTCATCATTCAACATCTCATATTACTCTCGTTGAGTTTCTAGGAAATCTCGATGTAATATCTATTAATCGTTAATTCGTACAAATGATCGTTTCAGGTATGTACTCCCGTGAACCTCACATCTTACAGCAGGATTACCAGTCCAAGCTAGATCCCCCGTATAGTGAACTCATAAGGTGATGTCGGGATTACTAGTCCAGGCTAAATTCCTTACAGTGACAAACACCTTTACTGAGCTTGGATCAGGCTAAATTCAGATCCTAATCGGATTACCTGTCTGGGCTAAATCCTTAATGCACATGTATTCTTCGAGAGGCTCGATCATCTAAAGGAACAACCATCCGGGCTAGATCCTTTTCATAATTGAGATCAACGGATTACCCGTCCGGGCTAAATCCTTAATGCACATGTATTCTACAGGAGGCTCGATCATCCAAAGGAACAACTGTCCCGGTTAGATCCTTTTCATAATTGAGATCAACAGATTACCCGTCTGGGCTAAATCCTTACTGTAACACATGCAGGATCTCATTACACATGTAAATCATGGTTTATCCATCGAATTTCCCTTTTTAACTTCAACCGAGACATTTTCAACAAGTCATTATCAAAGATGCATTTCATGTATTTTTATGCCATTAACAAATGCAATTATCATGCATTCATAAATCATGTAATTGTGCATATTATGAGTTTACTTTGAGTTATCCAAACTTACCTGGTATTCATTTCGGTGACGGATTTTGGTTATTTCGAAACCTTTCTTTTTCCTCAATCGACCTCTGGAATTTTTTCCTCAGGGTCTATAACAACAAAATTTAAATCATTAACACTCCACAGTATATATTTCAAATCTAAATTCCACCCCCGGTCCAAATGACTGTTTTGCCCTTAACCTTTCTCATTTTTACGATTTAGTCCTTAGGCTCGTATAATGAAACACATGCAATTTCTACCTTACCCAAGCTTGGCCAAACACTTTTCCCTCTTATGGCAGCTCACATTTTCCATTATTTTCACATTTCTACCACACATTTTACAAATTTTGCAAAAAGGTCCCTTTAAGGTTTTTTTTATGAAAATCACCTAGGAAAAGATGTTTAACACACATTCAACTTTCATATTCCACCATAATCCATCAAAATGCAAGTAACTCATGCATGGGTAAATTCTTAAACATGAACACTAGCATGAAATATGGGTAGAAATGGAGAGAGTAAGCTACCGGGATTTCAAAAATACAAAGAACATTAAAAACAAGGCTTGGGAGGACTTACTTTTGAGCTTGGAAAGCTTGGAACCCTAGCTATGGAGACCTTTGAAATTTCAGCAGCATGGAGAAGAAGAATGAGCTGATTTTGGTTAATTTTTCCCATTTTATTTCATTAAAATGCCAAATGACCAAAATGCCCTTAAGTCTTTTTTTTAAAATTTCATCCAAGCAAGCCCGTTTTTGTCAAAAAACTTAGAAATTGGGAAAATTACTCTCCAAGACCTTCTAATTTATAATATAAAGCAATTTCATACAAATTTCTTCTAGAATCCAAGTTTTGCAATTTATTCAATTTAGTCCCTAATTTCTAATTGGACACCTCACTCAAAGAATTTCTTCATAAAACTTTATCACGTGTATATTCTCATATTCTAGGCCTCATAATAATCATAAAATAAATATTTTGACGTCGGATTTGTGGTCCTGAAACCACTATTCTGACTAGGCCCTATTTCGGGATGTTACAGTAGTCCCAGTCTCAACCCGACAAAATCGCATCTCGAGAGTCTTATCCTCTAACTGCTTAGCTCTAATCTGCTCAATCCATGTCGGCTTCACTTGTAACTCTGCCAGAAGATTCCCAGCTTCATAAAGACTCAGTCGAGTGAAGAAAGCTCTCAAATCAGCCACAGTCCTACGGCTTAATGCATCAGCCACCACATTGGCCTTTCCAGGGTAATACTCTATACTGCAGTCGTAATCCTTAAGTGCCTCAATCCATCGTCACTACCTAAGATTAAACTCCCTCTGAGTGAGGAGATACTTGAGGCTCTTATGATCAGTGTAGATGGTACACTTCTCACTGATATGAACAAATTGTGCTCAATTTTAAATTTATAGTTGACCGTTCTTGAAAACTAACTATTATCACGACAAAGGCAAGCGCACCTTATCAAACAGTAGTATAGCTTATGGCAAGACTGGGATGTCGAACCCAAAGGAACTAAAAGTACTAGTATTAACTTTATTTTTATTATCTAGCCTAAAAAATAAGGGTTTGTTTTATCTTAAATTAATTACTAAACTAAGTATGCACAGAAAGTGAATTGGGGAAATAACTTTTGGGAAAACTGAATGATTTGGAAAACACCTAAGGAAAAATCCACCTAGACTTCACTTGTTATTGACTCTGAATTAGACAATTTATTCATTTGACTTGATCCGTAGAAATCCCTAACTTATATTATTATCTCTTTCGAGACTAACAACATCTAACCCTAGGTTGATTAATTGAAATCTCTTTATAATTAAAACCCCTAGTGTTGCATTAACTCGATTTATGGATTCTCTTATTACGTTTCACACTAATCTGGTAAAATTATGTCACCCTATCTCTAGGCATGCAATCAACTCCGCTTAATTATGCTAGATCTACTCTTAGACAGGGACTTTTGCTCCTCTGAATAAGCGCATCAATACTTGAATCAATATCCTGGAATATTAAATCAAGAATTAAGAACTCATAATTAAGAACAAGTCAAATATTTATCATATAATTCAGAAAATAATAACAAGATCTGTAGGTTTCATTCTCCTTAGGTATTTAGGGGATTTAGTTCATAAGTGTAAAAGAAAACATCTCAAAAAAATAATGATAACAAAACATAAAGAAAACCAAAGAACTCTTGAAGGGAATTGAAGGGAGATCTTTAGTCTTGAAGATGAATCCAGCTACTGAGATGGATCAATCAGTTTCCTTCGAGTAATTCCTTGCCTCCTACTCTCCGTGTCTTTCAGGTACCTCATGGGGTGTTTATATAGGCTTTAGAATGCTTCAAAACCCTTAAGAGTGGCCTTTTCCGAATAGGACTAGACTTGGGCTCGACAAGGACACGTCCGCGTGACACGGCAGTGTGTAAATGCTTCAACCCGTGTTCGAGTCTGTTGAATCGACACGGGCGTGTGAACTACCCGTGTGTGGAAGTCCAGGCCGTGTTGCTTTCCAGGTTGACCCATTTTCTCCGTTTTTGGCTCGTTTCTCGTTCTTTTTACTCTCCTATGCTCATCTAAGTATAAAACATGAAATTAAAGGATTAGGAGCATCGAATTCACCAAATCTAAGGATAATTCATCCAAAAATATGTTAAGCATGGGATAAAAATATGGATAAATTACGGTTTATCAAATACCCCCACACTTAAGTGTTTGCTTGTCCTCAAGCAAAATCCTCAACTCGTAATCAAAATAAATTCTTCTCAACTTATAATTCTCATCAATAGTCTCTCAAAATAATCCATAAGTAATCACACATTGAAAATTCAACTCGAAAAACATCAAAGTTTCAAGCATTCCAAGTTGAGCATTTTATCACGAAGACATAGGTGTCTCCCCTCATCTAAGTAATCACATTTGATTTAAAATATCACAGAGTTTCACATCCTCACTAAAGATTCACTCAAATCACTCGAGATGTTTAAGAACAAAAAAGTTAGCACTTAAAAGTCAATATGAAAAGTTATTACCATAGGCTTGCGTGAAAATCAAATCTCCACCATTATATACTAAGATGATACATCAATCAAAAGGTCTTTAGAAGGTTGTACATTGGCTTTAGTTAAAGGGTGTGGTCACAAGCTGAAAGAGAAGGTTAGAATCAAGAATGAATTGAAAAAGTACCTAACTAGAAAAAAACTAAACTGACAAATTACATTCCTAATTAGATGATCCTAGAGTTGATATTCTCTTTCCAAAATATGGAATTAAATACTTAAGCTCTAAATAACGAATTACTACTAATATGTAAGTATTTTTTTCTTTTTTTTTAGAACAAATCAAATAACATAGGCTAGCTATCAAAAATAAAACATAGCTAAGCAATTTATTCAAATCAAATCTAGACAAAAATAGGGATTAAATTAATTTAGGGGGTTTCAACAATAATGGGTTATGGGTTAATATTGAGGGTAGATTAATGAATGGGTTGTTGGGCTCAAGGGGGTTCACAAGGGTTAATTATGAAGGTAGGCTTTTATGGAGTGATTGGGTTAAACCTAGGTGCCTTTATCATCTCAACATATCAAATCCAAGGTGTGGTCTTGACATGCATAATCAAGCAAGTTCTAGAATAACAATTCGATATTGACGCACTTAAAGCAACAATAAAAGTGAGCCTGAAAGAAATAATATATGCTTTAAAGGCTCAAGATCTCACAAAAATTATGGCTTTTTTATGTTTAACCTGTAAATTTCAACTCAAGATAATACCTAAACTTGGGGAAACAACCTAAAAATTTTTAATTCTCAAAAATCAACTTTATCATGCTTGATTCTCTAATTCCTTAAAGTTTAAACAATCAATGCATGAATGCTTATGTTTTAATTCAAGATTTATCAATAAAAAAATCATAAGTTAACCAAAATTCATTCTAATAGTGATATGAGTGAGTCACGTGAGAATAAGATAAAATTCAGGGATTTTTCTGATAAAGATATAAATGACCCCCCACACTTAAGATGTACATTGTTCTCAATGTACAAAGATATATAATAGCAATATAAATATGATATCGAAAGAGAGGAAGAGAAGTGAAACTGCCCTAAGATTGTGGATGAAATCCTTGGATTCACTAGAGCGAGAATTGAAGATAAAGTTGAAGGAAAGGCATGATTTTGAGGGATAAATGAGAAGACACTACTGTGAAGGAGAGTTAAGGGAATAATTCGATGATTACCATAAAGATAGGTAGAGTTTAAAAGTATAAAACATGAGTCTTCAAAAATAAATAGAAATAAAAGTACAACAAATAAAAATAAAAAGAGTTTGAAAAGAGGCACTGTCGTGTCGGCCAACACTAGTCTCACACGGCCGTGTCACAGGCCCATGTGGCTCACGTCCAGCTCGTGTTTATTGCGAAATGAGAAATCGCCACACGGCCTGAGGACATACCCATGTGTCTAGGCCGTGTGGTCACATGGTCGTATCACACGACCGTGCATGATGTGGTTTGCTTCTCCAACGCTTGTGTATATATGCGCACGCCCATGTTCTTTTGACAGTCTCGACCACGGGTGGTGACATGGGCATGTTGCACGCCCGTGTTTATTTCATAGTTTCTTCCACGGGTGTGGCGCACACCTGTGTTATTTTGACAAGATTGCCCATGGCCATGTCACACGGCCGTGGCAATGTATTGAATCCCGTGTTTTGGGAAAAATTTTTCTCTATTTTCACATGGCCATATCGTACGGTCGTGTCTCCTCCCATGGTATGAGCACGGCCTAAAGCACGCCGATGGGATAGGCCGTGTTTGTCCCTGTCAAATGTCAAAATTTCCTACAGTTAAACTAAGAACAGTTAAAGAAAAATTAAACCCTATTTAGTAAGGTTAGTGCTTGGGTTGCCTCCCAAGAAGCGCTTATTTAGAGTCTAAGCTTAACTCTACCTTACGGGTATATTTAAGGAAGTTTGTGGACCCGTAGCTCCTCTCTATCATCTTTGAAATTCTCACCATTGTAGAGTTTGAGGCGATGTCCATTTACGTTGAAAATGCCTTGTGATGGGTGACTTACCTCTACTGTGCCATATGGAAAGACAGTTTGGACTACGAAAGGACCTGACCATCGTGATTTAAGCTTCCCAGGGAACAATTTGAGCCTCAAGTCATACAACAGGACAAGATCTCCAACTTCAAATTGCTTGCATTATCTTCAACGAGCGTCGTGGCGGTGCTTCGTTGCTTCCTTGTATAGGTATGAATTTTCATATGCATTGATTCGCCACTCATCTAACTCGTTCAACTGCATCAACCTGTTTTCACCTACAAGTTTAGGATCAAGGTTTAGAAATTTTATAGCCCAGAATGCCTTGTGTTCTAACTCAAATGGTAGATGACAACTTTTTTCCATAAACAAGTCTGTAAGGTGATGTTCCTATGGGGGTCTTAAAAGCAGTTCTATAAGCCCATAAAGCATCATCTACTTTCATCGCCCAATCCTTCCTGTTCGATTCTACTGTCTTTTTTAGGATACGTTTAAGCTCTCTGTTTTCCACTTTGACTTGGCCACTAGTTTGAGGGTGGTAAGGGGTAGCTGTTTTGTGGTGAATTCGTATGTCTTAAGGATCTTGTCAAATTGGGCATTACAAAAATGAGTACCCTTATCACTGATGATTGCTCTAGGTGTCCCAAATCGAGAGAAAAGTTTCTTAAGGAAATGTACTGCTGCTCTAGCATCATTACTAGGTAAAGCTTGGGCTTCAACCTATTTGGACATATAATCAACAGCTACTAAGATGTATTTATTCCCAAATGAACTAGGGAATGGTCCTATGAAGTCGATACCCCAAACATCAAATATTTCACTTGAAAGCATATATGTCTGAGGCATTTCATCATGTTTGGAGATATTACATGTCCTTTGGCATTTGTCACAAGAAGTAACATACCTGTTGGCATCTTTGAATAGAGTGGGCCAATAAAAACCTGATTCGAGTATTTTATGTGCGGTCTTATTACCACTGTAATGTCCTCCGGTCGGTCCTGAGTGGTAATGTTCCAAGATCTTCAATGCTTTCGTCCTTGTAACGCATCTCCTAATGACTTGGCCTGCACGTATACGGAAAAGGAAAGGGTCTTCCCAAAAGTAGTTTTTCACATCAGTAAAGAATCGCTTCTTTTGCTGATGTGTCAACCATTTTGGGATAATGTTAGCGGCTAAAAAATTTGCAATGTTTACAAACCAAGGTACCTTAGAGTCAGATATAGCAAAAAATTGTTCTTCAGGGAATGAATCATTTATTTCAACTTCATCTAGCTTTTTGGTACTTGAATTTTCAAGCCTGGAAAGATGATCAGCCGCGAGATTTTTAGTTCCTTTCTTATTCTTAATCTCCAAGTCAAATTCCTACAATAAAAAAATCCATCGAATGAGTCGAGGTTTTGCATCAGTCTTAGACAAAAGATAGCGAAGAGTAGAATGGTCAGTATAAACGAAAACTCTAGACAATATTAGATATGGCCTAAATTTATCGAATGTAAAAACCACAGCTAGCAGCTCTTTCTCCGTGGTGGTGTAGTTTTCTTGTATGGCTGTCAAAGTTTTGCTAGCATAATAGATAGGTTGAAAATGCTTATCTCTTCGTTGTCCCAAAACTGCACCTACTACAAAATCACTCGCATCGCACATTAGTTCGAAAGGTGAATTCCAATCAGGTGCAATTATAATGGGAGCTTTAGTCAATTTATCCTTTAAAGTATTAAATGCTTCTAAACATTCCTGATTGAAATTAAAAGGCACATCTTTTTCTAGTAATTTAGTCAAAGGCTTAGCTATTTTTGAAAAATCTTTAATAAATCTTCTGTAAAACCCAGCATGTCCTAAAAAGCTTTTAATAGCCTTAACCGATTTAGGGGGAGGTGGTTTCTCATTGGCTTTAATTTTAGATTTATCAACCTCAATCCCTTTACTAGAAATTTTATGTCCTAACACAATACCTTCTTGAACCATAAAGTGGCATTTTTCCCAATTGACCACAAGATTTGTTTCCTCGCATCTTATTAAGACTTGTTTTAAATTTTGAAGGTAAAGATGGAAAGAGTTACCAAAAACTGAGAAATCATCCATAAATACCTCCATGATGTCTTCTACGAGTTCGTAAAAAATGGCCATCATGCAACGCTAAAAAGTAGCAGGAGCATTACATAATCCAAAAGGCATTCTACGATAAGCAAACGTATCGTATGGACATGTAAATGTCATCTTTTCTTGATCTTCAGGAGCTATTGGGATTTGAAAATAGCCAGAGAGTCTGTCTAGGAAGCAGTAGTACATATGCCCTGATAATCTTTCCAACATTTGGTCAATGATTGGAAAGAGGAAGTGATCTTTTCTTGTGGCATCATTCAACTTCCTATAGTCAATGCAAACTCTCCAACCTGTGACTGTCCTTGTTGGGATTAATTCATTCTTCTCATTGGCTACAACAGTCATGCCTCCTTTCTTAGGAACGGCTTGCATTGGACTTACCCAAGAACTGTCAGAAATAGGATAAATAATTCCAGCATCTAGGAGTTTAATTACCTCAGCTTTAACAACTTCCTTCATGTTGGGGTTCAGTCGTCTTTGGGCTTGCACACATGGCTTATATTCATCTTCCATTAAAAGTTTATAGGTGCAAAAAGAAGGGCTGATCCCTTTAATGTCAGAAATTTTCCAAGCTATGGCCTTTCTATGCTCTCTTAATACTTGGAGTAATTCCCCTTTCTCCTTGGGTTGCAATTTAGATGCAATAATTACCGGTAATGTAGAATTATTTCCAAGGAATGCATATTCCAAGTGATTTGGAAATTGTTTAAGTTTCAGTTTGGGAGGTTCTTCAATAGAGGGTTTTTGCTTAAGTTCATTGTTTACCTTAATACCCTCATATTCTGCTAGTCTTGGGGAGGTTTGATTGGAATTTAGTTCAGTTCCTATCTTAGAATCATCATCCACCCCCTTTCCTTGGGCAAGACACAATTCCATCGTGTCCTTATGTACGATTTCCTAAAAAGAATCTTGAGTAGCATGATCAATAGGGTCAATAAAATAACATGAGTCATCCTGTTCCCTAGAAAATCTCATGGCATCATAAATTTTAAAAATAATCTCTTCGTCACCTACACTAAGTACCAATTTACCATCACCCACATTAATAACAGCCCTAGTAGTGGCTAAAAATGGACGACCTAAGATTAAAGGCACTTCAACATCCTCGTCCATGTCAAGCACAACGAAATCAACAGGGAATATAAATTTATCTACTTTTGCAAGTACGTCCTCTATAATTCCCCTAGGATATTTAACAGATCTATCAGCTAATTGAATACTCATCCTAGTGGGTTTAGGTTCCCCAAGACCAAGTTGTTTCAACATTTTATATGGCATCAAATTAATGCTAGCGCCTAAATCAGCTAGTGCCTTATCAACATTCAAACTACAAATTAAGCAGGGAATAGTAAAACTTCCTGGATCTTTCAGTTTGGTTGGCAGTTTATTTTGGAATATGGTTGAGCGCTCCTCATTAAGTTCCATTGTAGATAAGTCTTCAAACTTCCTTTTGTTTGTTAGAAGCTCCTTTAAAAATTTTGCATATGTAGGCATCTACGATATAGCTTCAACAAAAGGTAAGTTAATATGCAGTTGTTTAAAGAGTTCAAGAAATTTACCGAATTGTGCATCCATGCGGTCTTTCTTCAACTTTGCTAGATATGAGATTGGTGGTTTATATTCCTTTGGCATTGGATTGTCATTGTTTTCGGGTTTTACATCATCTCCTTTGTTTCTGTCAACTTCTTATAGTGGCTTCTTTTCAGATTTAGCTAAAACTTTTCCACTCTTTAGTGTAACTGCTTTTACATGCTCTTTTGGATTGGGTTCAGTGTTACTAGGTAGACTTCCTAGTGGTCTTTCTGAAATCATCTTAGCCAGTTGCCCAATTTGATTCTCGAGTCCTTGGATCGATGCTTGTTGATTTTTAAGTGCAGTTTTAGTGTTTTAAAAATGGGTTTCCACTACTAAAATAAATTTTGACATTATCTTTTCAAGGTTCGACTTTTTCTCTTCGGAGCGGGTGGTGGTCACTGATTCCCTTGGCCTCCCCCTGAAAAATTTGAGTGGTTCCTCCATCTTGCATTGTAAGTGTTATTATAAGGATTATGTTGAGGTCGAGGATTATTACCCATATAATTTATTTTCTTGTTTTCCATGTTGTGGCCATAAAGTGGGTATTCTAAATTGCTCATTCCTTCTCCACTTGCATTTCATTGCATTACTGGGTGAACCTGTGAAGAACCAAGTTAACCATCAATTTTTCTATTCAAAATTTCTATCTGATTAGAGAGCATGGTGACCGAATCGATGTTAAAAGCACCGTCTGCTTTCATTGGCTTTATCCTCATGAGTTGCAACTGATAATTATTCAGTGACATCTCTTTTATAAATTCATAAGCCTCCTCAGGTGTCTTATTATTGATAGTCCCGCTAGCAGTTACGTCAATCATCTGTCTAGTCGAACGATTCAGGCCATTGTGAAAAGTTTGAACCTGTAGCTAAAGTGGTAACCCATGGTGAGGGAACCTTCTCAATAGACCCTTGTATCTCTCCTATGCATCATAGAGAGTTTCTAGATCCATCTGCACAAAAGAAGAGATATCATTCCTCCACTTAGTTGTTTTAGCCGGCGAAAAATATTTAAGTAAAAATTTTTCGGTTATTTGTTCCCAAGTAGTGATTGACCCTCGTGGCAACGAGTTCAATCACTGTTTAGCTTTGTTCCTCAATGAAAAGGGAAATAACCGAAGGCGAATGTCATCATTAAAATGTCATTGATTTTAAAAGTATCGTAGAATTCTAGAAAATTTGCCAAATGAGTGTTTGGGTCCTCATCCTGCAAACCATCAAACTGAACAAACTATTGAATCATTTGAATCGTGTTAGGTTTCAGTTCAAAATTATTTGCAGCAATAGCAGGCCTAACTACACTTGACTCAATTCCTGTTAAAGTAGGTTTAGCATAATCATACATAGTGTGTGGAGTAGGATTCTGATTTACTGGATCAACAGCAATCACAGGAGGTAGCAGATTTTCTTGATTTTTAGCCATCTCTTCGGTTGTGGTGAAAATATCGTCCTCTTGCTCTTTCTATGTGTATCTTAAGCTTCACCTTATTTCTCTTTAATTTCTGCGAGCTGTACGATCGATCTCATTTCAAAAAGTAATGGTCCCGACGGGTTTCTTCTAATCATAAACTATAAAAACCTGCTAGAAGGAAAAAGAAAATTTACTAACAAAAAATCAAAATAAAATTTAAATTTCAATAAAATAAATGGCTAAAGTAATAAAAATTAAGTGTTCCAAAAACTTGATGTGAACAAATCATGATAAGTTTTAAATTTATAATTGATCGTTCTTGAAAACTAACTATTATCACGACAAAGGCAAGCGCACCTTATCAAATAGTAGTATTGCTTATGGCAATACCGAGATGTCAAACCCAAAGGAACTAAAAGTACTAGTATTAACTTTATTTTTATTATCTAGCCTAAAAAATAAGGGGTTTTTTTTAAACTAATTACTAAACTAAGTATGCACAGAAAGTGAATTGGGGAAATAACTTTTGGGAAAACTGAATGATTTGGACAACACCTAAGGAAAAATCCACCTAGACTTCACTTGTTATTGACTCTGAATTAGACAATTTATTCATTTGACTTGATCCGTAGAAATCCCTAATTTATATTATTATCTCTCTCGAGACTAACAACATCTAACCCTAGGTTGATTAATTGAAATCTCTTTCTAATTAAAACCCCTAGTGTTGCATTAACTCGATTTATGGATTCCCTTATTAGGTTTCACCCTAATCCGGGAAAACTATGTCACCCTATCTCTAGGCGTGCAATCAACTCCGCTTAATTGTGCTAGATCTACTCTTAGACAGGGACTTTTGCTCCTCTGAATAAGCACATCAATACTTGAATCAATATCCTGGAATATTAAAGCAAGAATTAAGAACTCATAATTAAGAACAAGTCAAATATTTATCATATAATTCAAAAAATAATAACAAGATCTATCTTAGGTTTCATTCCCCTTAGGTATTTAGGGGATTTAGTTCATAAGTGTAAAAGAAAACATCTCAGAAGAATAATGATAACAAAACATAAAGAAAATCCAAGAACTCTTGAAGGGAATTGAAGGGAGATCTTCAGCCTTGAAGATGAATCTGACTTCTGAGATACATCAATCGGCTTTCTTCAAGTAATTCCTTGCCTCCTATTCTCCGTGTCTTTCAAGCACCTCCTGGGTGTTTATATAGGCTTTAAAATGCGTCAAAACCCTCAAGAGTGGCCTTTTCCAAATAGGACTAGGCTTGGGCTTGACAGGGACATGCCCGTGTGACACGCTCGTGTGTAAGTGCTTCAACCCGTGTTCGAGTCTGGTAAATAGACACTGGCATGTGAACTACCCGTGTGTGGAAGTTCAGGCCGTGTTGATTTCCCACGTTGACCTATTTTCTCCGTTTTTGGCCCATTTCTCGCTCTTTTTACTCTCCTATGCTCACCTAAGTATAAAACATGAAATTAAAGGATTAGGAGCATCGAATTCACCAAATCTAAGGATAATTCATCCAAAAATATTTTTCGCCGTCTAAAATAGCTAAGTTGAGGAATGATATCTCTTCTTTTGTACAGATGGATCTAGAAACATTCTATGATGCATGGGAGAGATACAAGGATCTATTGAGAAGGTGCCCTCACCATGGGTTACCTTTATGGTTACAGGTTCAAACATTTTACAACAGTGTGAACCCCTCAACAAGGCAATCGATGCAGTTGCTGGTGGGACTATCAATAACAAAACACCTGAAGTGGCTTACAAATTTCTTGAAAAAATGTCACTGAATAACTATTAGTGGCAAGTCATGAGAACAAATCCGACAAAAGCAGCTGGAGTTTTCAACTTCGACACGGTTACTATGCTATCTAACCAGGTAGAACTTTTAAATAAAAAGATTGACAATTTATGTGGTTCTACTCAGGTACATCCAGTGATGAGATGCTGATAAACCATAAATTATACATATTTTTACCCCATGTTTAATGCATTTTATGGATGATATCTCATCAAAATTGGTGAATTCGATGTTCCTAATGCTTTAATTTCATGTTTTATACTTAGGAGAGCATAGGAGAGCGAAAGGAATGAGAAACAGGCCAAAAATGGAGAAAATGGGCCAAAGTATGAAATCAACATGGCTTGGACCTCATTACACGGGCAGACCACACGGCCATGTCAATTTAGCAGGCTCGAACACGACCTAAAGTAATCAAACAAAGGCGTGTCCCTGCTGAGCCCAAGTTGAGTCCAATTCAAAAAAGGCTAATTTTGAGGGCTTCTAGGCATTCCAAAGCCTATAAATACACCCTAGAGAAAGAAGAAAATGGAGACGGAGAAGGGGGAGTAAGGAATTACTCCAAGGAAGCCGATTGATCCATCTCAGAAGCCGGATTCATCATCAAGACTGAAGATTTCTCCTCAATTTCGCTTCAGGGGTTTGGGTTTTCTTTATGTTTTGTATTCTTTATTCTTATGAGATGTTTTCTTATTTAGTTATGAACTAAAACCCCTAAATACCTAAGGGGAATGAAACCTAAGACGAATCTTGTTATTTTTTTCTGAATCGTATGATAAATATTTAACTTGTTCTTAATTATGTGTTCTTAATTCTTGTTTTGATATCCCAGGATACTGATTCAAGACATGCTCTTATTCAGAGGAGGTATAGACCCTATCTAAGAGTAAATTTGTCATAATTAAGCGGAGTTGATTGCGCGCCTAGACATAGGGTGACAAGATTTTGCCGAATTAGGGTGAAACCTAATAAGGGGATCTATAGATCGAGTTAATGCAACCCTAGAGTGTTAATTAGAGAAAAGTCTCGGTTATTCAATCTAGGGATTAGATGTTATTAGTCTTGAATAGGGACAATAACATAACTTAGGGATCTCTACGGAACAAGTTGAATGAATAAATCGTCCGATTCAGAGCCAGAATAACAAGTAAAGTCTAGGTGGATTTTTCCTTAGGTATTGTCTTAAGTCAATCGATTTTCCCCAAAAGCAATTCCCCAATTCTTTTCCTTGTGCATTCTTAGTTTAGATAATTAGTTAATTAAAACAAAACCTCTTTATTCTTAGGCTAGATAATAAAAAGACAGTCATTACTAGTACTTTTAGTTCCTTTGGCTTCGACAATCCGGTCTTGCTAAAACTATACTACTGTTCGATAGGTACACTTGCCTACATCGCAATAATAGTTAGTTTAAGAATGAGTAGTTATAAATATTTAAAACCTATCACAAAATCACGTGATCAGATGCGATTCAAATGGAAGAGGAGTACACACAAAATATCAAACCTTCAAGCCCAACACCGAGGAGGAACAAGTCCAATATATGGGTAACAATAATTCTAGACCTCAAAATAACCCATACAGTAATACTTATAATGCAAGTTGGAAAAACCATCCCAACTTCTCGTGGGGTAGTCAAGGGAATCAAAGGCTACAACATCCTCCAGGTTTTCAACAACCACCTTACCAACAAGAAAAGAAGCCGAACCTTGAAGAGATGCTAACAAAGTTTATCTCGGTGTCAGAAATTCACTTCCAGAATACTGAAACAGCAATTAAGAATCAACAGGCATTGATCCAAGGGCTTGAAACTCAGATAGGACAGCTCGCTAAACTAATTTCTGAATGACCACAAGGTAGTCTCCGAGTAACATTGAATCTAACCCAAGGGAACAACTCAATGCGATTACCATTCAAGACAAGGAAGGGTTAGTTGAACTTGAACCAGAACCGAGGCAAGGAATTGTGGTAAGTAAAGGTAAAGGTGAGGTAGTCCACAATGAGCAAAAATTGGTAAGTAAAGAGTACAAACTACGGGTGCCATACCCCAGTGCGACAAGGAAAGACCGTACAGATGAACAATTTGGTAAATTCCTTAAACTATTAAAGAAATTGCATATTAACTTACCGTTTATTGAAGCTCTTTCGCAGATGCCAAACGCAGTTAGATTTTTAAAGGAGCTTTTAGCAAATAAGCAAAAGTTGGATGAGGCGTCGCATGTGGTGATGAATGCAGTTTGCTCATCCATTCTGCAGAATAAGCTGGCCAACAAATTGGAAGATCCAGGGAGTTTTACGATTCCTTGTTTAATTGGTAGCTTAGATGTTAGTAATGCTTTGGTTGATTTAGGGGCTAGTATTAATGTCATGCTCTATAAAATGTTTAAACAACTAGGTATTGGGAAACCTAAACAAACTATGATTAGCATTCAGTTAGCAGGTAAAGCAATTAGATTTCCTAAGGGCATTATTGAAGATGTACTCGTTAAAATTGACAAATTTATATTCCCAATCGATTTTGTTGTTCTAGACATAGAAGAGGACAGTGACGTGCCTTTAATTTTAGGAAGGGTCTTTTTAACAACTGCTAGAACTATAATTGATGTTGGTACAGGTGAACTCACATTTCGTGTGGGTGATGAAACAATCATTCTTCAAGCTCAAAATTCTACTAGTACTGATCATGTGGTGCAACCTTCTTTGTAGGAAACATATTCAACGAGCATAAATGAGCCTTGTTCAAGTAACAACAAGGGACCCATCTATGAAGAACGAAGGCTACAGATCGAAGAACTAGATGAATGGCGAACATCTGTCAAGGAAAAACCAAAAGCGCATGAAAAATCGAAGTGACACCACAATGAACATAGGGATGCAATGAAGACAATTAAAGTTGGGGACAAAGTATTGTTAGATGAAAATGACCCCCGAATTGCTACTCTAGAGCACAATACAGACGGAGCGACTCCCTTCACGGTATTGAACATCTTCCTACATGGTACAGTCGAGGTAACACATACTGTATTTCGGAACTTTTAAGGTAAATAATACTCGACTCAGACCTTATTTTGATAAAAATTGATAGCAGAGGTGAGGAGTTTCAACTCCTCAATCCACCGTAATCACATGGAATAGAGAAAAGTCGAGCTTAGACTCTAAATAAGCGCTTCTCGGGAGGCAACCCAAGCACTAATAGTGTTAACTTCTTTGAATTTTAGTTTTTAACATCTAAATCACTGACTGAGTCCTTGAACACAGGTTGTCCAAATCCACCGGCCAGGCACACGGGCGTACCTTAGGCCGTGCCCATACCACGAGAGGCAACACGACCATGCGATACGGTCATGTGAATATAGAGAAAAATTTTTCCCAACACGAGATTCGACAAGTCGCCACGGCCATGCGACATGGCCATGGGAAATTCTTCCAAAACAACACGGGAGGGCGACACGCTCGTGTCTAGAAGCCATGGTTGAAACTGAGAAATTAACACGGGCGTGCAACACGCCCGTGTCCACCACCCGTGCTCGAGACTGTAAAATTAACACGGGTGTTTGCATCTATACACGAGCGTGGGAGAAGCGAACGAAGGAGAGCACGGCCATGCGACACGGCCATGTGCACCAACATGCCCAACGAACACAGGCGTTGGCCAAATTTCAGACGCTCTCCAAATTTGAAAATCACGAAACACACGGGCTGAAATAAGGGCACACGGGCATACCCCACGGCCATGTGCCCCAAAATCTATATGAACCCTTCACTATTCATCATCCCCTTCCCAAAAACCTAACCCTAGCCGCCGAAATCCTCTTCCCCACTACCGACCGGCCACCCCTAGCCCTCCTTTCTTCTCACAATTTTCTCCACTCTCTTTCCCCTCTCTCCTCTTCTCCCCTTGCTAGACCCACATGGCCCCACCACCCATGCCCGTGGCCAACCCCAACCGCACCCAACCTTCACGCCATCGCTTCTCCGACCACTAATCCTCTTCTAACGGTTTTCTCTTTTCTTTTACTTTCTTTTGATGCTTACTAACATGATTTTTTACCCTATTATTTTTGCTACTAATTGTTTATCATCCTCATTCCTAGGATATAGTTCATATACTTTGTACCATACTCTTACCATGCTTAGCTACTTTCATCTAGTTCATTTTTAATTTAGTCATGCTATCACTTTGCCTTTTACCATAAAATCTCTATCAAGTTTAATTGCTTTTGGTTGAGTCTTGTTAGTGTTAGTAATTTTTTATTGAATTTTTTGATATATTTTACATTAATCAAGATATAAGAGTAGTTCTTCTTGCGGGTATATCATGTCAAATCCACGTAACAAGAAGACTGCAATTCCCGCCTCAAAGAAACACAAATGAGTAGCATCCTCCTTGGGTCCTACCGTTCAGATCAGGCACCCATTCCTCCAATTTCCACTGGGACCACAGGAGGAGCTATTCCAGATATTACGGGCCGCACTAGAACAAATCCAACTGGCTGACGCAGTTTGGGCCCTCCTAACGACTGACCCATAGGGGCTATTCTTTGAGATCATCGAGCGAACGTACCTCGAGCTCACATTCGAACTCTGTTCAACCTTTCACCTTTAACTTGTTATGACAGAGTTCCATGATCCTGGAACGGTCCAATTCTGTCTCGGCAGTTTAGTTCTCCAGTTGAGCGTACCTGAGTTTGGAGTCGCATTAGGACTATACACGGACGAGTTCATGGACGACGATGACTTCACGAGCCTCTATCCCCACATCCACTACTCTTCTTCAAACTACTAGAGGGTCCTCATCCCTGCTTCGGCCACCTATAACCTGAGTTTCTCTAAGGCATCGGCTCTCACCCCATCCCTACGATACCTACATGCCATCCTAGCCCACACCCTGACAGGACGGCGAGAGAGCACCAATGTCGTCAACACTCACGATGCCTATTTCTTATGGAACATGACGAATGGACTCGCCTTTGACCTTACTTATTTCATCGCCCTCTCCATTCGCCATCAGACGGAGTGGCATAAGAAGGGAGTCATATCCATTGGCCCTTATGTGACTCGTCTGGCATGGTACTTCGGTCTCCTTAACATGGCGGCGCAAGCATCCTCCCTCACTCTCATCGGTCAAATGTCCCCACAGGGCATCCCGAGTATGCTGCATATGAGGATAATCGAGCGACGACGTAGATTTGATCCTCCCCAATACCACCTCATCCAGTCGACTGAGTAGGAGGATCCAGAGGACATTACTGACGATGTCCCTCTCCCTCACAAGGATCCAGCCTCTTAGCCACTACCTATTCATCGTCCAGTTCATACGGCAGCTTCACTTTCTGACATCTCTGAGCGTCTCACTCGATTTGAGCAACAATGTTTTTAGCGCTTTGATCACATTGATCTACATCAGATTTGTCAGCACTTTCACATCTCATCGCCATCCCCACCTCGCGAACCATCTAGCGATGAAGATGTTTAAAGACTTTTATTTATTATTTTTCCGTTTTTACTTTTATCTTTTTAAAACTACTTTTATTTTATTTTTCTTTAATTTTTTTTACTACATCCTTAGGTTTTATAATTTATATTAAACAATTTATACTTTCGGCCATTTCTTTATGAGTAATCATGCTTCTTTATATTTCCTAAAGAGTTATTGATTCTATCGCAGTTATAAAGAGCTCCAAAGCTCACTATTACATAAGAACTTGAAACTCCACTGGAAAAGGTTCTCCACGACTGCCATGTCCTGCCCGACCACCACGATAACCTCTTTGCTGGTCACTATGGTTGTGGAACCCAACCTTTACCACCACCGGAGTATCCTCCTCCAATCTTATCATTGCCTTTTCTGATTACTTTCCATGACTCCAAGTTAAGGATTTCATTCATCATTCAGGAAGTTTCACTTCTCTCCCTATCTTATGATCTTATATCTATATTGTTAGTAAATTTATCTTTGTATATTGAGGACAATGTACATCTTAAGTGTGGGGGGTCACTTATATATTTATCAGAAAAATTCCTGAATTTTGTCTTATTCTCATGTGACTCACTCATATCACTATTAGAATGAATTTTGATTAACTTATGATTTTTATTGATATGTCTTGGATTAAAACATAGACATTCATGCATTGATTGTTTAAACTTTAAGGAATTATAGAATCAAGCAGGATAAGTTCATTTTTTATAATTAAATTTTTTTTAGGTTGTTTCCCCAAGTTTAGGTATTATCTTGAGTTAAAATTCACGGGTTTAACATCAAAAAGCCATAATTTTTGTGAGATCTTGAGCCTTTAGAACATCTATTATTTCTTTCATGTTCACTTTTATTATTGCTATGAGTGCGTCAATATTGATTTGTTATTCTAGAACTTGCTTCAATTATGCATGTCAAGACCACACCTTTGATTTGATATGTCAAGATAATAAAGGCACTTAGGTTTAACCCACTCATTCCATAAAAGCCTACCTTCATAATTAACCCTTAGTGAACCCCCTTGAGCCCAACAACCCATTCATTGATTTAACCTCAATATTAACTCATAACTCATTATTGTTGAAATCCCCTCAATTAATTTGATCTCTATTTTTTGTCGAGATTCGATTTGAATAAATTGCTTAGCTATGATTTATTTTTAGCAAAATTATAAAATATTCGACTTGTTCTTAAAAAAATATGAAATTATGTAATGCTTAGATTAAAACGATGTTATCCATGAAGAAAAGCTCAATTAGGAATGTAAATTGTCAATTGTAGTATTTTTCTAGTTAGGTAATTTTTCAATTCAATCTCGATTCTAACCTTCTTTTTTAGCTTAAGACCACCCCCTAACCACAGCCACGTTACAGCCCTCTAAAAGACCTTTTGATTGATGTATCATCTCAATATATAGTGGTGGAGAGTTGATTTTCACGCAAGCCTATGGTAATAACTTTTCATATTTACTAATGAGTGCTTCATTTGTTGTCCTTAAACACTTTGAGTGATTTGAGTGAATCGTTAGTGAGGATGTTGAATTTTGTGATATTTTAAATCAAAGGTAATTACTTAGATGAGGAGAGACACTAATGTTTTCGTGATAAAATGCTCAACTTGGAATGTTTGAAACTTTGATGTTCTTCTAGTCGAATTCTCAATGTATGATTACTTATGGTTTATTCTGAGTTATTATTGACAGGAATTATAAGTTGAGAAAAATGAATTCTTAATTGTGAGTTGAGGATTTTGCTTGAGGATAAGCAAACACTTAAGTGTGGGGGTATTTAATAAACCGTAATTTATACATATTTTTATCCCATGCTTAGCACATTTATGGATGATTTCTCCTTAGATTTGGTGAATTCGATGCTCCTAATCCTTTAATTTCATGTGTTATACTTAGGTTAGCATATGAGAGTAAAAAGAGCGAGAAACGAGCCAAAAATGGAGAAAATGGGTCAAAGTGGGAAATCAACACGGCCTGGACTTCCTCACACGGGTAGTTCGCACGCCTGTGTCTATTTAACAGATTGCAACACGGCCTAAGCCACCTCACACGAGCGTGTCACACGGGCATGTCCCTATCAAGCCTAAGTCTAGTCTTATTCGGAAAAGACCACTCTTGAGGGTTTTAAAGCATTCTAAAGCCTATATAAACACCCTAGGAGGTACCTAGAAAGGACACACAGAGTAGGAGGCAAAGAATTACTAGAAGGAAGGCGATTGATCCATCTCAGAAACCAGATTCACCTTCAAGACTAAAGATCTCCCGTCAGTTCCCTTCAAGAGTTCTTGGGTTTTCTTTATGTTTTGTTATCATTATTCTTTTGAGATGTTTTCTTTCATGAATATGAACTAAACCCCCTAAATACCTAAGAGGAATGAAACCTAAGATGGATCTTGTTATTATTATCTGAATTATATGATATGTATTTTATGTGTTCTTAATTCTTGCTTTGATATTCCAAGATATTAATTCAAGTTTTAATGTGATTATTCAGAGGAGCAAAAGTCCCTGTCTAAGACTATATCTAACATAATTAAGTGGAGTTGATTGCATTAACTCGATTTATGGATTCCCTTATTAGGTTTCACCCTAATCCGATAAAATTATGTCACCCTATCTCTAGGCGTGCAATCCCCGGCAACGACGTGAAAAACTTGATGTGAATAAATCGTGATAAGTTTTATAATTTATGAATGTTCGTTCTTGAAAACTAACTATTATCACGACAAAGGCAAGCGCACCATATCGAACAGTAGTATAGCTTATGGCAAGACCAGGATGTCGAACCCAAAGGAACTAAAAGTACTAGTATTAACTTTCTTTTTATTATCTAGCCTAAAAATAAAGGGATTTGTTTTATCTAAACTAATTACTAAACTAAGAATGCACAGAAAGTGAATTGGGGAAATAACTTTTGGGAAAACTGAATGATTTGGACAATACTAAGGAAAAATCCACTTAGACTTCACTTGTTATTGACTCTGAATTAGACAATTTATTCATTTGACTTGATTCATAGAAATCCCTAATTTATATTATTATCTCTCTCGAGACTAACAACATCTAACCCTACATTGATTAATTGAAATCTCTTTCTAATTAAAACCCCTAGTGTTTCATTAACTCGATTTATGGATTCCCTTATTAGGTTTCACCCTAATCCGGCAAAATTATGCCACCCCATCTCTAGGCGTGCAATCAACTCCGCTTAATTATGTTAGATCTACTCTTAGACAGGGACTTTTACTCCTCTAAATAAGCACATCAAAACTTGAATTAATATCCTAGAATATCAAAGCAAGAATTAAGAACACATAATTAAGAACAAATCAAATATTTATCATATAATTCAGATAATAATAACAAGATCCGTCTTAGGTTTCTTTCCCCTTAGGTATTTAGGGGGTTTAGTTCATATTTATGAAAGAAAACATCTTAAAAGAATAATAATAACAAAACATAAAGAAAACCCAAGAACTCTTGAAGGGAATTGACGGGAGATATTTAGTCTTGAAGGTGAATCCAGCTTCTGAGATGGATCAATCAACTTCCTTCGAGTAATTCCTTGCCTCCTACTCCGTGTATCCTTTCTAGGTACCTCCTGGGGTGTTTATATAGGCTTTAGAATGCTTCAAAACCCTTAAGAGTGGCCTTTTCCGAATAAGACTAGACTTGGGCTCGACAAGAACACGCTCTGTGACACGCCCGTGTGAGGTGGCTTAGGCTGTGTTGCAATATGTTAAATAGACACGGGCGTGTGAACTACTTGTGTGAGGAAGTCTAGACCGTGTTGATTTCCCATGTTGACCCATTTTCTCTGTTTTTGGCCCGTTTCTCGCTCTTTTTACTCTCCTATGCTCACCTAAGTATAAAACATGAAATTAAAGGATTAGAAGCATCGAATTCACCAAATCTAAGGAGAAATCATCCATAAAGTGCTAAGCGTGGGATAAAAATATGTAAAAATTACGGTTTATCACTCACCGTACTGATAGTGCCTCCAAATATTTAATGCAAAGGCAACTACAGCTAACTCCAAATCATGCATTGGATAATTAGCCTCGCGAGTCTTAAGCTGTCGAGGCGCATTGGCAACTACCTTACCGTCTTGCATCAAGACGCAACCCAAACCCATATGTGACGCATCACTGTATACCACGAAGTTCCTACCAGGCTCAGGCTATATCAGAACTGGAGCTTGAGTCAGAACTGTCTTGAGCTTCTCAAAGGTCTCCTGTTGTGCGTCAGTCCAAACAAAAGGAAAAGCTTTATGCAGTAACTTAGTGAACAGTGCTGCGATCTACGAGAACCCTTCTACGAAGCATCAGTAATATCATACCAGTCCCAGAAAACTGTGGATCTCTGACACATTCTTCGGCTGTTTCCAATCCAACACAGCCTCAATCTTACGAGGACCAACACGAATTCCCCTAGCAGACAACACATGTCCCAAAAAGGTTACCTCCTTAAGCCAAAATTCACATTTAGAGAACTTCGCGTAAAGCTGTTTCTCATGAAGGATCTACAGAACAACCTTGAGATGCTCACCGTGCTCGTCCTCAGACTTAGAGTATATCAAGATGTCATCGATGAACACCACCACGAACTGATCTTAAGTATGGCTGAAACACACGGTTTATCAAGTCCATGAATGCCGTGGGTGCATTTGTCAACCGAAAGGGCATAACTAGGAACTCGTAATGCCCATAACGAGTCCTAAATGTCGTCTTATGCACATTGGCCTCCTTGACCCTTAACTGATGATAACCTTATCGCAGATCGATCTTTGAGAACACTGAAGCCCCTCTGATCTAGTTGAACAAGTCGTCAATTCTCGGAAGTGGGTATTTATTCTTGATCGTCAACCTATTCAACTGACGGTAGTCGATACACATCCTCATCGTACCGTCTTTCTTCTTTACGAACAGAATCGGTGCTCCCCATTAAGACACACTAGGATGAACAAACCCATGATCCAACAGCTCTTGAATTTGAGCCTTAAGTTCTTCCAGCTCCTATGGCGCCATTCGATATGGGGCGATAGACACTGGAGCTGTACCTGGAATCAACTCGATACCAAATTCTACCTTGCGACTTTGAGGCAAACCTGGTAACTCCTCTGGAAAAACATCTGGAAAGTCCCTCACAGTGCGGATGTCCTTAACTGAAGAGTCCACAGAATCAGAAACACTGATGTAGGCCAAAAATGCCTCACATCCTTTCCTCACCAGCTTCTCTACCACTAACGCAGATATCATATTAGACAAATAATTTTGTCGTTCCCCAATCACGACTGTCTCACTATCCTCCTCGGTCCTCAAAACAACCCTCTTTTCAACACAATCCATACTTACACGATGCTTCATCAACCAGTCCATGCCCAGAAATAGGTTGAACTCCCCAAACGGAAGTTCCATCAGATCAACCAAAAATATCATCCCTTGGACTTCCAACAGAACATCTCTAAACACGTTATTAACCCTAATGGACTGCCCCTACAGACTCACCACCGAAATCTCACTAGTAGTGCTCACATGCGGAATTCCTAAAGTCTCAAACACTGAACATGCAACATAAGAGTGTGTAGAGCCTATGTTTATCAGTGCAACATAAGGTACATCAAGAATTAAAAACATACCTGTGATGACGTCCGGAGCATCTCCATCCTCACGATGACGTGCAACATAGACAAGTGTAGGCTGCCTCGCCTTAGTAGGCCAAGCACCTCTCTCTGGTGCTCTCTGGCCTCGACCCATATCATTACCACCCCTAGCTTGTCCTTGGCCACTAGGTGGCTGATGTACCCCTCTTGGCGGCTATGCAGTCTCAACAACCGGAGATTGCATCTGATTACCCCTCAGTGGACAATTCTTAACTCGATGCTCAGTCGATCCATACATCAAACAAGCTCCAGTAGCTCTCCAACACTCGCTCAGATGGCGTCTATTACAAAGCTGACAGATCGCCACCCTAGTAAGTGCAGCAGTAGGCCCAACTCTCGCGGGCCCGTCAGTTCTGGCCTTTTTCTTAGACCTCATCCCAGCACCAGAAGACTCAGAATCCCTCTTAGCCTTCTCTTTTTCACGATTTTGGCGCTCAGAGCGCTTCACCTCCTCAGCTATCTTGGCCTTCTCGACCAAGACTGAGAAATCCCGCTCCCTCTGAAGAGCTATTAGAATTCGTAAACTGTCTCGAAGACCATCCTTGAATCAAACACAGTGCTCATACTCTGTCACCACCATGCCCCTCGCAATCTCGTGCTCATGGATTACAACATCATTCATACACTTGACATCATAAGTAGTCATATAAACTCATACATTAATAAAATATTAAAAACATGAAATGTCATTGCATTATTTACACATGAACTTACATCGGTTCAAAATATGGATAATTTATACGATTTAGTCCAAAATCTTGTTCTTTCCCCGGTCTAGGTCCGGACTCCATTTTTCTTGATCTATACTAGAAAATTCAACTCATTTAATCATCACATTGTTAAAAATAGTCCATAAATTACAATTTGGAAAAAATTACAATTTGGAAAAAATTACAATTTTGCCCCTAAACTTTCACATAATTACAACTTAGTCCCTAGGCTTGTAAAATGAAATGTGTTCATTTTCTTGGTTACCCAAGCATAGCCGAACCTTTAATATGCTCATATCAGCCCGTATTTTCCTTTATTTCACATTATTACAACCCACTTTTACACTTTTACAAACAAGTCCCCTTTTTAGGTGTTTTTACTAAAAATCACCTAGTAAAAGATGTTTATCATGCATCAAATATTCATATTCCTCCATTAATCAACAAAATATATGCATGTTACACATGGTTCAAATTTCATACATGAACCCTGGCTCAAAATATAGCTAGAAATGGATAGATCATGCTTCAAACATCTCAAAAATACAAAGAACATTAAAAATGGGGCTAGGATTGACTTACAATCAAGCTTGAAATGTAGAAAAAAACCCTAGCTATGGTGTCTTGAAAATTTGTGGCAATGAAAGAAGAAGATGGACACCAATTTTGACTTACTTTCCCTTTTTATTCTTTTATTTACAAATGACAAAAATGACCTTAGGGTCTTTCTTTCAAGTTTTTCCTATGCATGTCCATTTTTGTCCAAAATTATAGAAATTGGTAAAATTTCTAATTAAGGCCCTCTAATTCATAATCTAAAGCAATTTCATGCTTAAAGCTTCTAGAATGTAAGTTTTGCATCTTATTCAATTGGGTCCCTAGAATTCAATTGGACATTTTATGCATAGAATTCCTTCATGAAACTTTCACACAAGCATGAAATCATATCATAAACCTCATGATAATCATAAAATAATTATTTCTATTTAGGATTTGTGGTCTCGAAACCACTATTCTGACTAGGCCCTAATTCGGGATGTTACAAAAAGAGCTTGCATGCCTCTTGGAGTAGCAACAATCAAGTGTTCTTAAAGGCCCTGGATTAGCAGAACAAGTAGAGAAAAGAGGAGCTCACTAGTCTGGCTTCAAAAAACCACCAAGATTTGTTTTTCTAGTTGCCTTCTCTTAATCTTTGTTTTTAGTTTTGTTTTGATCATGAACATGAATATGTGTGTTGTTGCTCTTCAATTAATTAAAATGACTTAAATTCCTTTCGTGTTTGATTAATTGCATTTTGTCCGCTTAGATTATTAAAAATGTGTTTATGTTGTTATTAGGTCTCAATAAATTGTTCAATTAAATAAAATCATACTTGTGTTATCCTTTCATTTTAATTGTAAGGTAACTATTGAATTAATTATTTAAAAGGATTGAAATTGTAATTAATTGATACAATATTTAATTGGTGCATGTTTAATCTTCTAAGGTAATGGAGGGTTAAATTAGTGACGGTATTAAACAATACATTAGCCTTGCATAACTTGCAAGATTATTGTGATTAAATTGTTTCAATATAGAGATATATTGTTACCTCACATAATCTTTTATTTGTTTATTAAAATTTGATTAATCAGTTGAATTGACATAAAGATATGGTCAAGAGATTAATAGGTTCTAATAGGTAAGTATGTGCACTAGTTAGTGATTTATTGAGTTGCCGTGAAATTATTCATAACAACATGAACACAACTTTAATTATTCTAAGTTAAATAATAAAATTGTTCTAACATATTTATGTCACACTAATTAAATTCAGATTTTGAAATCATGCATTGGAATTTTAACTTTTTATTTTCTTAGTTAATCACTTAGTTAATTTTTAGTTTTTATAACACGTCTTCAAATCAACATATTTTTCCTCCACCAAATTGTTAAATTTTACATTTCATAAATATTCGCTCACACAGTCTCTGTTGATACAATAACTCGACAATACTCGTCACTTTACTACTTGTTACGATTCTGTACACTTGCACATTTTCGCCATTCCAGTTGCTCATTTCTGATTAAACTAATGACATGTTTAGGTTTGTCTACTAATATAAGTTGTCTTTTCATATTACGATCTGACCACGTAATATTATTTAGTATCGATTAAACATTAAACAACCAATGAGAAACATTTTCTTCCATTTTTCTTTGCGTTCAAAAATCATATGAGGACATTATACAATGTATTAATGTAATTTATGAATAATTTTATTAACTAATCTATTTGTAAAAATTAAAAGTGTATATTGACGAAAATACTACAATTAGGACACTAGATCCAACATGAAACAATTCAATCTAGGCGACGACGAAAGTCGAGACAAAGGTTTCAATGTGTGGGACTACCCAATAGAGAGACTAGTCGGGAAGTGGCCAAGGCTTTAAGAAAGTTCAAAGGCAAGTCAAATCAATGTCATTTCGAGGATGCAACGAGGGTGTTGTGAGAATAGGTGAGGGAGAATGTCATGGGCTACGATTCAAAGCTCGTGATCATTGTACAAAGGACATCCCATTGAGATCAATCTATTGAATAGGGCTCATTTGACCCATTTGAACTGACTCGATACAAGGAATAAGTGAAAAAACCCATCTACTTGAAACCTTGGTGGCCTAACAAAGCACTTTTGGTAAATTAGGGCTACCTTGGTAAATAGGGAAAGTAATCTTGTTATATTTGCAATATGATAAGATTTGATTTTGTAATCTTGGGGATTATGTAAATCCCTTAATTGTAGATATGTTTTGATCTCATCCGTCAATGTAAAACTAGTTGTACCGTTGGATTTGAGGGAACTAAACTATAAATAAAGGGTCTCCCCCTTAGTTGTAATCAACCATTGTATTACATTCTTTAATAGTGAATACTAATTAAGAACATTTACTCAAACACCTTTTGGGTGTTACTTTTCTATGACTATTATGTTCTTTCGATCTTTCTTTTGTCTTTGACTTGCTTCCGCTTTATTTTTTGTGCATTAAGAGAATTTCTATCAATAATTCTCACTTTGCGAGAAGAGTTAAGCTAACTTAGGCACATTTGAAGTGAATAAAATAGCCTAATATCGCATAAATTACGAGACTAAAGTTTTAACCTTTTGACACTAGGATTTTGTCTACCATTGAATTTCTTATCAGTTCTATATTTAACAGAAATTAAATAAAATATAGGTTCTAGAAAATTGTTTGAGAAAAAAAATTAGAATGGTTAAAAAATGAGTTAACCCTTATTTTTATTTTGCATTTGACTCGATTCAAAATATGTATAAAAATATTTGAGTTTGATCTGATTTTTTGTTAAATTATTATTTAACCCGACATAAGTCATCCAATTTTATACAGATTTTTTCCCAAAAGAACTACTATAATGGGATCGATGAATCTTTTGACACAACTGGAAGTCTGTCGGGCCATGAAACTTTGCTTGGTGTCATTTAATTTAAACATCAGAGCTCACTCTCGGGACCAAAACGAAGGTGCCGATAAAAAAAGAAAGGTCTTAAAAAAGGAAGAATACTTAGTATTTTGGTACAACTTGTTGCATACGCTGACAACAGACCACATTGCATCCATGTGCACGTCATGTCACTTTTCTAAGTTTTTAGGTGAAACAACACCACCCAACCCAGGCAAGATTCCTCCCAAATGGACTTGTCATTTTCAAATAGTAAAAGCTGCTTTTTGGCCACTTTTATATCATATATGCTTTGTGGGTTTTTTAATCTTTAGCAGAAGCAACGAGTTATGAAAATTGGTTCCAAAATTTGAAAACTCGTGTAAAAAATTTAGCCTTTTTTTCTCATTTCTTATCCTGTTTCAAATTTTCTATCATTAAAAAGAAAAAGCTCAGGGGATGGGTTTTGTTGAGCCACAATCAGCAAGGGAAACAAGGCAACACAAAGGACAATTATCCGTTGTTGAAATGAAAATTTATCAATCAGATTAATAGAGGGCAGAGCAAACAATTAAATTTCAATAAAGTACTCTATTGTCACTGACCAAACAAATGAGTGATTGATATAATAAATAAAACTACAGCGCAATACAAAGTGATTTGGGTGCCCATTTTACTTGATGAAGATTGAACTAGATGAGAGGTATGTTTGTGTGCCGACAGCCAGCCAAAAAGTTACCCCCTACATAAAAATGAATGAAAGGGGGACCCAAATCACTCCCCTGATGACTTACTAGAAAACTTTAAAGGGTCACACTTGGAAACTTACAGCGCCCAAAACCTGAAAAATATATAAATACACCATTAAAACCGAAAAAAGAAAGGTTTGTTTGAAAAGGGCTAATTTAATAGGCCTATAATATAGTGCGAAGATTAAAGGGTACTCTTAACAACATTTTAGACGATAATTTAGTGTGTAGAAGATATTTTATTTGTTAAATGAAGAACTTAAAAACTTACTTGGATCTTTGGCCGTTGGAGTAGCCAAACCGTTAAAATAACAGGTCGCACCGGTCTTCTTGAACTGCGACCAATAAGAGCTAAAGGCGTAGCTAGCATGCCAAACCAACGAATCGGGTTTGAAGCATTCTTTTCCGGGTTGAATCGGGTCACAAGTCTTATTTCCTTGCGAACATGCGTACGATAATGCTGAACCCAACTCGCTCGCATTGACTCCTCTAGCCGCCACGCACCAAATCTTCCCCTTATACGGCTCGTTGTTTGTTGGCTTCGGCAACGGCTCGTACGCCGAATCCGGTGTCTTCCCACTCAAATCGATCGCATACACGTTGGACCCATTTGGATATAATAACCCGAAATGCCGCTCTGTTCCCGGACCTGGCTTCTGGTTCTCATTATAAAGAGCGAATATGAAAGACGGTAGAACCCGTCCCGGTCGGGCCGGAGTTCCAACTGGAGGCTTGGCAGTTAGTTTCTTGATAACATTTCTGTTGTAAGTAGCGGCATTGTAAATGTTGGCTCCTATTTGATCGATATCGCCGGCATTGGGCCAACCTGTTTCCGCTATCCAGATCCGAACATCCGGATACCCGAGTTTTTCCATTGCGAAAATAACGGAGTCAACCATCTGGTCAAACAAATTACTGTAGGTTAGATTGGAAACCGGGTCGGTGTATTTTATCGTTCGGGATTCGAAAAGCGCGTAATCGAGGTTAATGTTATTGGAGTCGGTGAACCAAGGGAAATAAGGGTAAACATCGAGGAAATAGAAAGACTTGGTCCGGCTTAAAAACTGCAACATTGGTTTAACTATCGGATAGGCTATGTCAGACCGGAACGTGCCGTTGGATGGTGGAAATGATGATTCCAGGACATCCATTGCCATTGAGGTGCCAACTTTGATTTTGTTGAGCCTGTGGGTGTTTAAGGCATTTTTTATTTTACGCATGGCTGGTACGATGCTGTACCAAATTTCTTTGGGGGAACTGCTGATGACTTCGTTGCCGACGAGGAAGTATCGGATTTTGACTTTGGGATAAAAAGGGAGAACGTTGGATTGAATCCAAGAATCAGCTAGTTTTTGGTTTGTGGAGATGTTGGTTAAGTGTTGGTTTGGGACCATGATCGAGACTTGAAGATCTGTGCCTCTGAGAGCATTAAGGATGTCGGGATTTGCATCGTAGATTTTGACGCGTTTAGCTCCAATGGATTGGATTAGCTTAACTGACTTTTCCGGAGATGGTAGATTGTCCCCAAGCTGACCGTAGTTTATTCCCACTTGGCTTGAGATCTCACCGCCTGAAAACCAAAGATCAAAACAACCAAAAAACCAGATGAAGGAAGATACATTAGAGTCCCCCACAAAAAAAATGTAAAAATGAGTGTTCCATTTTGGGCGTTTAGAGAGAGCTCTTACTGGAAATGGAGAGGAAAAGAAAGTGAAAAAAGAGAGAAAGAAGACCCATCTTCAACATCGTCGATCAGAAGCTTGTTCCTGAGGATTTTCTGTTGGCTAAAAATCTGGTAAACGATAGCCGCCTTGTTAAAATAATGAGGGAGTTGGGGACAGTAACATATCAGAGAAAAGAAGGTCAAGGAAAGAAAGATTCCATCGTTGATCAGTGTGTTGTATGAAATTATATGCAACCAATTTAATTAGGACGGGGTAGTGGACATTTGTATACGAATTTTGAATGATTTTCTTGAAAGATGAAATTATTATTGTTAGTGAGGTTTTATTTTAAGATTATTTTTAATCTGAATAAGATTATATTCAGATGAGAGATAGGATAAATAATTTCTTCAGTTAAAGGTACTTCTAAACCAATTAAGAATCGAAATTATATAACAATTCAAATACATATTAATTAATCAAATTATAAGTTATTATTAATTATTAATTATTGTTATTTGTTATTAATATTAAGTAATTAATAATATTTATATTAATATATTTCAATTTAGAAATCTATATTTGTATATTATATTCTATCTATTATTATACTATTCTTATAATATTATTATATATATTATTACTATTTGATTTAAATATTATTTAAATTGTTATTTTTATTTAGTTATTATTTAGATTTAGTATATTTAGAATTTATTATTTAATTTAATTTAAATAGAAAATTTAATAATTTAGAATTTATTTTTTATTATGATTTTGATTTTATTATTTTATTTTCATTCATATTTCAAATTCTATTTATTTCATTCAAGTTACATTACAGATTACAGAAGTTTGACTGATCCCCCATCTCTAATTTATTATTACGGTTATTATTATTTTCTTTTTGACAACTTATACTTTTATATCATTGAATGTGTTTCAAAATCTGAAAAATTCGTGAGAGGAGTCATTTTCATATCCAAAATGGATAGATTCAAGAAATAAGAGAATCAATGATACACACTAGAAAAACTAATCCAATCTATAAACATGTACTAGAAAATACAATTTTTTTTATTACTCAACCAACCAGAAGCAAATACAACAAGTACACCTACAACTCATGAATTAAGAATTCTCACAACAATCAAATCTACTTGATATAAATGAGGAGTTAATGAAACATTTTTGAAGAAATCTTTCAAAAAATTATCAACAAATCCAAAAGGTTCCTTATTAGACCATGGGATTTGATTTGCCAAATACATCATTATTTTGTATTCTTTCATATGTATGGCGCAACTCGATTCGTGTTTTTAAAATTTATATTTCGTTACTTTTTTTTAATCAAAATTCTAAATGCAAATGAAATAGAAAAATAATATAAAAAGGAAATAAATAAAATAGAAATATATTAATCATATAAAATAGATGAAAATATAAGATTATATAGAAAAAAGAAAATATTAATCCACTAAATGTAAGAGGAAATAAAAATGGTGTAAAAATATATTTATAGAAAATGTTATTTTATATATATTGGTTTTTATATGAATGGCAGATTTAAAAGGAAAGTGTAATATTTTGGTTATATTTCAAATTTTCTTCCATTTCATTATTCTATTTTTATTATGTAATTGCTTGGGTTTTTTTAATGTGATAATACAAAATTAATATTTAAATACGTAAATGGTATGTTAATACCATTATTTATTAAACTGTTATATTTTCAATAGTGTACACAAGTGAAGGGTTTGAAGGAGGCGACATCATAATTTTTTTTATTTAATCATGAAATCATAATTACCAAATGATATGTGTTAAATATATATTTAAAAGGTGGAGAGAGTAAAAAAGACGACACTAATATTCGGGTTATGAAAGAACTAGTAAGAAAAGAGGTCATATACGTCACTTAATAATAATAATAAATTTAAGGGGTATTTTATGGGGACTTATAATGCGACAAGTAGGGGTGGAAGATTGTCGGGTGGTGGCACCACTATTGTTCACTAACCGCCTGCGGCGGACAAGACCAATCGATCACGGGTTAGTGTTTTTGACCCTCAAGAATTGGCTTTTAGCTCCAATTTTGTTTCCTTTAAGCATATATATCTGTGTGGGGTTTGTGCTTGGAAAAAAATTGTCCTTTTGTAGAGCGGGAAGAAAGAAAGGAGAAGCAGGTATTTTCTGTTTTATAGGTTATGAATTTTTTTTTGATTAATTTTACAAATGGTTCTTTGTGTTGATTTTTATTGAGATTTTTATTTTTATTTTATTTTGATTTATTTTACAAATGGGAAAAAAGAAAGAAAGGGTGTTTGAAAGAAACTCAGCAAGAATGTTTCTTGTAACACCTCTAACCCATATCCATCGCCGGAACAAGGATAAAGAGCATAATTGGAATTTACATATCAAATACTATTAATTCATGTAATTTACTATTCATATCTAAAACCAATCATATTTAAATCATATCATCCCTTAAATGGACCATCGATGCCCAATTTATACATTAGAAACAAATCAGGACTATATTGGAAACTCATAATATTTTTCATAAAATTCCAAAATTTTTCCTAAATACAGGGGTCACACGCCCATGTAGGTAGGCAGTGTGGCTCACATGGCCAAATGACATGCTCGTGTCCTAGGCCGTGTGGGCATTCGATGTAAAGCACGCGGCCGTGTACCAACCCACGTTCATACCCGTGTAACTTTCTGACTTGGGTCACATGGCCAACCACACGCCCAACCAAGCCGTGTGGACAATTTAATTTTCGAAAATTAAGTGCAAGATTCACACGGCCAAGACACACGCCCGTGTGCTAGGTCGTGTGTCACACACAGCTGAGACACACGTCCGTGTCTCTGCCCGTGTGAGCAATTCGAAGCATTCTATTTCTCAATTTTAAAGATGCAGGGGACACACTGTCAAACCACACGCCCGTGCGCATGGTCGTGTGTCACACACAGTTAAGACACATGCCCGTGTGTCTACCCGTGTGGACAAAAATAGGCCATTTTCAAGGCCGTTTTTCTCACCCAATTTGTCTTCAACCTATATCAATACTTGCATACATATAACAATTAATTCAAGACATTAAAACCAAGTCACATTAACATTATATATGATATATCATCACATGTATTCAAACTTTTCTTTTGTAAGACAAATATGTTTACTATAATTCAATCTAACCATACCAAGCACACATATATTAACCATATTATAACCTCATATATATATTCACTAAACATACCATCACTAGCCATACCAATGGCTAGAATACAAACAACTATTTACATGCCAACATTGGCCAAGTTAGCTTATACATGTCATTATACCAAAATAAGTTTGCTATTTATACCAAAACAAGATGAAGGATAGTGTGATGATGCTTCGACCGATTCCAACCTTTACGAGCTTCCGAGCACTATAAAACAGAGAAAATAAAACCGAGTAAGCATTTCAAATGCTTAGTAAGTTCGTATAATAGGAAATTAACTTACCAATTATTTTCATTTAAAACAAACATTCATAGTACATCCAAACCAATGAAATCAATAACCTAGTCACACATAAAATCTTATCAAGCATGTTAGTTAAGTAGATCATATAAGTATAAAGAAATATGGATGAGCTCATCGATGTCCCATTTCCATATACATGTATTTGTCCTTTCAAGTTTCCAAGGAACATATAGTATCATATATATATTTTTACATGTCAAGAAATTTCATTGTAATTCATTTTGAATTCATATTATCCCTTGTCAAGCTGTTACCCGTTAAATCATTTGAAAACTTGATAGGTACATGGGTAATACACACAAGGTGTGCAATATAGTAAACCCATCAACTCATATCCAGAAGTGCTCATAAAGTACATAAACAGGAAGCTCATCTGGGCTAAAATAGGAAGCTCATAAGAGCAATATTCAAGAAGCTCATCTAAGCCTTTAACAGGTAGCTCCGAAGAGCCATTAATTAGGGAGCTCCGAATAGCAATATATCGGGAAGTTCAAACGAGCCATATCGGGAAACTCACAAAGAGCCAATAAATGGAAAGCTCACTAAGAGCCGTAACTGGGAAGCTCATAAGAGCTAAGGTGTGTCTACAACACATGTAGGATCACAACCTATCGGGATTCTCCGAAGAGCTATAACGGGAAGCTCACAAAAACCATTAAACAGGAAGCTCATGAGAGCTAATATCGGGATGCTTTTTTGAGCTATGGTATGTTTGCAACATATGCAAGACCACAATCAATACGGGCACAGTGTCCAATCGAATTTCATGTATCCAAACAGGGTTTTATATTTATCGAGCATTATTGGATTTATGATTAATCTCATAAACATAACAATTACACAAATCAAATTCACATTTACAACATATAATTCAAACATATAAATGTACATAATTCAGTTATACAAACTTACCTCTATATTTGTTCGTATACAAGAATCTACTAATCCGATACTTTTTTGTTTTCCTTGATCCAATTTTGTATTTGGTCTTTCCAGATCTATATAAATAAATTTAATAATCAATTTATTACATTTCACATTCAAATCAACCTAATTCACATATTAGGCAAAAGTACTATTTTGCCCCTATACTTTTGATTAATTCTAATTTCGTCCCTAGGCTTGGAAATTGAAATTCATGCAATTTAATCCTTATTCCAAGCCTAATCAATTTGTATATATAACATTTGCAGCCCATGTATTTCACAAAAATAAAAACTTTTCCATGAATTTTACATCTTTACAATTTAGTCCTTAAATCACAATTTCATTAAAATATCCTTTACAAAAGTTGTTTATCTATCAACAACCTTTTATTTTCTACCACAAATTTCAAAAATTTTAGCATATTCATCCATGGAAAAATTTCAATACTTTGATATCTTTACAAATTGATTCCCAAAATAGATAGATTAACTTATTACGGTCTCAAAAATGTAAAAATAACTAAAAACGGGACATGATTACTCACCCAATTTGGCCAAACAAGTTTTCTCTTTCTTCAAGCTCTCAAACTACGGTTTCCATGGCTTTTAACCGGGAAAGATAATATAAAATGATAATATTAAACATTTGTTTTATTTATCATCTTTTATTTATTTCAATTTCCAATTTAGTTCTTTTCTTTTCTAATTTTCCATGGATGAATCATCAAAAATATCTACTAATGTGACGCCCCAAATTTCTGTAATTTTGGCTTTTGGGATTGTTGAGCTTGGAAATATCGGGATTTTTGTTTTGAGTCATTTTGGCATAAAATATATATGGTTTAAGAGGTTGTGTGCTATGGGGTGTGTTTGGGAGGTCCCAAGTTCGAGCCTTAGCTAGGGCTAAGTTTTGTTTTTTATTTAATTAAGCCTGACTTTTGGTTGATGGGCTTATAAGAATGTATTGGTAAGAATTTAACAGAATGGGCCTGCTGGTCTAGTGGTTAAGTGGCAAGGGATTATGCCTGAGATCCCAAGTTCGAGTCATGAGTGTGGCATTATTAGTTGGACTAAAACACTAAAGGGGGAGGTAGGGTTTATCAGGTGTTTGGCTAACCTGTTTTTGTTTTTCTTTTTGCTCTCTCTGTCGTTTTCTTCTTTTCCTAAACCCCTTGCTGCCAAAATTTTATTTCTTTTACCCCTTTCCTCTGTTTTTCTTTCTTTCGATTAGTTTTGGCGTGCTGCTAGTGGTTCCATCAGCACGGTAAGTATGGTTTTGTTAAATTGTGTGGTTTCTTTTGGAGATCATTTAAGAGGGGTTTAACTTACTGTTTAGGAGGCAATCTAGGTTCTGTGGATCACTAATCGGGGTTTTGAACAGTGGATAATCGCCGTTATTCGTTAAAGGTAAGTAGATCTCTCGTTTTGGGATTTGTCTATTCTGAACTATTCGAATCAAGAGACTAAAAAATTTGGCTTATGATTAACAATAATAGGTTCTGGAGTGTTCGAGATTGTGTTAGGCTTCAATCAGAACCAGAGGTGTACTTCGATTGCACAAAAAACAGGGTTCGAAGAAAGCCAAAACTGAAACTGTCGATACCACACGGGCGTGTAGACTGCCCGTGTGGAGGCCGTGTGGCAATACACGGCCATGTGGTTGACGAAGTAGGTCATGCGTATGCCGCACGGGGAAAATAGACATAGGCGTATGAGGTTGGAGAGGTCGTGTGCGAGGTACGGGCTTGACCAATTGGAGCATGTGGGCCACATGGGTGAACCACACGGGCATGTGGGATCTTGGGCCAGGTCGTGGAATCCACACGGGCAAGGTCAATCTGGGCTGTGTGAGCCACACGGGCGTGTGGGCCGACACGAGCAAGGCACACCGGCGTGTGAGCCCGATTTGTTTGAAATGTTCTGCAAGGTTGCTGTAACACCCCTAACCCATATCCAATTGACGGATTAAGGTTAAGAGGTATTACCGAACTAAACATTTAATTATCACATTCATATAGTCATTAAACACAATAAAAAATCAAGCTGAAAACTATACAAACATTCAAGATCATATGCCATATTCGTATGGCTAAATATTTACATTTGCAAAATATCGTTCTCAACAGTCTAACCTATACATGCCACATCAACTCCAAAATATAATAGTACCAAAATGATCGATAGTGTGATGAACTGCTGATGACCCCCGAGTCGGTGGCCAAAATCAACAATCTATAAAACAGAGAAATAAAGAACAGAGTAAGCTTTCAAGGCTTAGTAAGTTTTAAGCAATTCAAACAATTAAAACTTGTCATTTATAACGAGCATTTAGTATCACAAAATGAATATTCTAATTACAAATCACTAGGCCAAATATACACAAGTACACCAATTAAAAAGCCTATTGGCCGAATATATATGTATATAAATATATAAATACACAGAGAAATTCCAGCACATACTTTACTTTACTTTATAGCTCATACAATTAATTTAAGTCACATACTTTCATGTAATGACATACATTGACCGAATAGGTCATGCTCTTATTCGTAGATATAATAATCATTCACACACATATATCATTCTTTGATACTAATAATTCACTTTAAAAAAAAATCAATTCACATACGAGTACCTAATACGTACCTGAATATCATAATGTATCATACATAATCAATAGTAGTTTACCTCGAATTTTCGAATTCATAATCTTACTCGAATCACTGTCGTTAAGCCTGCTAGGTTGAAAACCCGAATCGAGTCACCAGCACAAAACCTGCGGGACTTTAAGTTCAGATATAATACCAGCACTAGGCCTGCGGGACTTTAACCCGGATATAATACCAGCACGAAGCCTGCGGGATTTAACCCAGATATAATTCCAGCATATATCCTACGGGTCTTTAAGCCCGGATACACATCAAATATCATGCATATTTGATTATATATTAACACATCTCATTCAACATATCACATTAGTAGTCATTTGCTACATTCGGATATAAGATCCATATGAACACCATCATTTACATTTCGGTTCAAAAGTCATACATAAATATTACATATCCATTTCATCATTCAAGCTTAACCCATTGTGACCATTCGACTATAAGTCATATATATAAATTATTTATCACACAACTTAATTCAAGTAGAACCAAAAGGTCACAATTCATCTAATATATATACATATCAAAGCATCATCAATTATATACTAAAGGTGACTACTCAAAACTTACCTCGGATATACTTGAACGGTTGCGGAAAGGCTACTCAATTACTTTCTCTTTTCCCCTATCCAACTTTGATCCTCTTTGCTCTTGAGCTTAAATTCAAAAATTTTAAACTAGTCATTATTCGACTATTCAAGCATTACTTCAGGAATATAATATATATATTCGACTTTCACACATATAGATCATAGTAAGTTTATAAGAAAACATTAAGCAACTCATTAACAAATTTTTTTATCAATGTTTACCACAAAATCACAAATTCACAATAAGCTGTCTTCCTGAGCAACAGTCACTAAATTATTTATAACTGGAGATACGAAACTCCAAATCAACTGCCATAAAATTTCCCTGAAAATAGACTCATATATATTTTATCCATATAATTTTCAGAATTTTTAGTTTGGCCAATCAATACCAGAGTTTTCTTAAAATTTCCCCTCTTTCACTGTTTGACTAATCTGACCACCCTTTACTACGAATCAAATTTCTAATTTTACAGAAGTCAAAATATGTTCTAGTTGATTTCGTTTGAAACTAGACTCACTAAGCTTTAATTACATAATTTATTCAGATTCTAAATCCACTCCCACAATTTATGGTGATTTTTCCAAATTCACATTACAGTTGCTGTCCCGAGCAGATTTACTACAATTTACTCTTTCACAACTCTTTGCATTCATATTATTTAAACATGTATATCACCAATAAATTTCATCACATATATCTATAATTTCACTTAAGCATAATCTCAATACAACACATCTTGCTCAAATCATTATTCAAGTTCACATTCAGCATTTTCACAAATACACATGCCGATTTCATGCACTCATCTCTAATGTTAATTAAGAAATGCCGAATGCACATACTTAACTAAAACTCAAAATTTAACTTTTTCACTTCAATAAACCACTACTTATTCATCAAGACATCAAATATAAAATGCATAATACTTAAACATTTATACCGAATTTGCTAGCACATAAGACCTTTGGTCGAATGTCATAAAACACAAGTCATCAATAATCTTATTATTTATCACCTTATATATTATTAGCAAAATGAATTAATCATACATATATACTACCAAAGCCGAACATAATAATTTTACCTATGCATAACATTACTCACATTCCAATACTCATATTATTCAAAATCATACTCTTAAAAATCATGCACAATGCCGAACCCTTAGATGATCAAACATCTAATTTATTCATTTCGAAACACCCAAACGACATTTGTTCAAGTCATTAAGAAAATCCATGTTCGGCTATTATACATATGAGTATTAGCAATTTATAACCTCAACTAACTCAAACTTTTCTCTTCAACAATTCTTCATCAAAACATAAAGACAATAATCCAATCCCCTCCCTTATCAACCAAAACCGAATGCTCAAATCATCACCCAAATTTCAAAGTTTTGACATGGGCTAAGTATGAAACTAACTAATTAACTTAAAACAAGCTTAAAATTTCAAAAACTAACATAATTTACTAACCTTCCTCAAGCTTAAAATGACCGAAAGTCTTGCCCCATTTTCTTTCTTTCAATTCGGCCAGGAAGAACAAAGATGAAACTTTGTTGTCATCACCCCTTTTTCTCTTATTTTTTTTATTAATATTAGAAAATATAAAGCCATTTAACTAATAAATAATACATATATTCTATATAAAACATCATCATGGCCGGCCACTATATAAAAAAATGAATATTTGACATACAAGTCCATTCTTTTTATAGCATGCATTAATAGACTACTTTAAAATTAACCTATCATATTTCACAATTGTCTCACATAAGTCCTATTTAGTAAATTTCACATACAAATGAGAAAATTAAAGCATGAAACTTTCACACATGCATTTACACATACAATAAGCATAGAATATAACGGTTAATTATTTTTATGACTCGGTTTTGTGGTCCCGAAACCACTTTCCGACTAGGGTCAAATTAGGGCTGTCACAACTCTCCCCAACATAAGGAATTTTCGTCCCTGAAAATCTTACCAGTGAATAAGTTAAGATATCGATCTTTCATAAAGTCTTCAAGTTCCCAAGTAGCTTCTTCAACCCCATGCTTAAGCCACAGTACCTTTACTAATGAGATTTTCTTATTTCGTAGTTCTTTTACTTCACAAGCCAAAAATACGAACCGGTTCTTCTTCGTAACTCAAATCAGATTGAATCTCAACTTCAGATGGATTAATTATATGTAATGGATCAGATCTATAACGTCGAAGCATTGAAACATGAAAAACGTTGTGCATCTTTTCAAGCTCAGGGGGTAAATCAATCTGTATGCGACTGGCCCAACTCGTTTAGATATTTCATACGGCCCGATGAAGCTCGGACTCAATTTGCCCTTACGGCCAAATCTGAGCACCTTTTTCCAAGGTGAAGCTTTAAGAAACACTTTGTCTCCAACCTGATATTCAAAGTCTTTTCGTTTTAAATCCGCATACGACTTCTGACGATCTGAAGCTTCTTTTAGACTTTCACGGATCACTTTTACTTTCTGCTCAACATCTTTAATCAAATCAACCCCGAAGATTTTACTTTCGCTAAGCTTGGTCCAAAACAACAGTGTACGTCATTTACGACTGTACAAAGCCTCGTAAGGTGCCATCTTAATGCTTGATTGAAAACTATTGTTGTAAGCGAATTCAATCAAAGGCAAATATCGTTCCCATGAACCACTAAACTCAAGGATGCAGCATCTCAACATATCCTTGAGTATCTAAATTATCCGCTCGGATTGACCATCGGTCTGGGGATGAAAAGCGGTGCTAAAATGCAACTTAGTACCCAATGCTTCTTGCAATTTCTTCCAAAATCGCGATGTGAATCTTGGGTTTCTCTCTGACACAATTGAAACGGGTACCCCGTGTAATCTGACAATCTGAGAAACATACAACTCGGCTAGCTTATCAAGTGAGAAATCCATATGTACAGGAATGAAATGAGCTGATTTAGTCAATCTATCTACAATAACCCATATCGCATCTTTCTTGCTTGGTGACAAAGGTAACCCAGGCACAAAATCCATCGTGACTCGCTCCCACTTCCACTCGGGTATCATGATCGGCTGAAGCAAACCCGAAGGCACTTGATGTTCTGCTTTCACTTGTTGACATATCAAACATTTCGAGACAAAGTCAGAAATGTCTTGTTTCATACCATGCCACCAATACTGACGTTTCAGATCGTTGTACATTTTTGTACTACCCGGGTGAATTGACATTCGGCTACTATGAGCCTCGCTCAAAATCATCGAAATAAGTTTCGAATTTCTTGGAACACACAATCGACTTCTGAACCTCAAACAATCATTATCGTCAATTTGAAACTCTGAATCCACATTCGAAACACATTCAGCTCGTTTAGCAACCAATTCATCATCGACTTTCTGAGTTTTACATATTTGATGAATCAATAACGGTTTGGCTTTTAATTCTGCTACTAACACATTATCGGATGAAATGGACAAGTGTACATTCATCGTTCGCAAAGCAAATAGTGACTTGCGACTTAAAGCATCGGCAACCACGTTAGCCTTTCCCGGGTGATAGTCAATGACAAGCTTGTAATCTTTCAATAATTCAAGCCAACATCTTTGTCTTAGATTCAAATCTCTTTGAGTCATCAAATATTTGAGGCTTTTGTGATCCGAATATATATAACACCTCTCTCCAAATAAGTAGTGTCGCCATATTTTCAAAGTAAATATGATAGCAGCTAATTCGAGATCATGGGTCGGATAGTTTTTCTCATGTGGTTTCAATTGCCTCAAAGCACAAGCTACAACTCGACCTTCTTGCATCAATACACAACCCAGCCCATGTAAGGACGCATCACTATAAATGACAAACTCTTTACTGGATTCAGGTTGCACTAACACTAGAGCTTCAGTCAAATAGGTTTTCAGTTGGTCGAAACTTTTCTGGCACTTTTCTGACCATTCGAACTTAACATCTTTCTGAAGTAGCTTCGTTATTGGTGTGGCTATCATCTAGAAACCCTTTACAAACCGTCTGTAGTAACACAGCAAGTCCCAAAAAGCTCCGAACTTCAATAACATTTCTAGGAGGCTTCCAATCAAGTATGGTTGATATTTTACTCGGTTCAACACGAATAACCGATGCGTATACCACATGCCCCAAAAAGCTAACTTCTTTCAACCAGAACTCACATTTACTGAACTTAGCATATAACTGCTTGTCACGTAAAATCTGCAACACTAATTTCAGGTGCTCGGCATGTTCGATTTCATCTCGTGAATAGATCAAAATGTCGTCTATAAACACAATTACAAACCGGTCCAAATACTATTTGAAGATCCGATTCATCAAGTCCATAAATATCGCAAGGGCATTAGTGAGCCCAAACGGCATCACTAAGAACTCGTAGTGACCGTATCTCGTTCTGAAAGTAGTTTTAGGCACATCTGAGTCTCGAACTCGCAACTGATAATAACCCGATCTCAAATCTATCTTTGAAAACACTGAGCTCCTTTCAGCTGATCAAACAAATTATCAATACGCAGTAACGGATATTTGTTCTTTATTGTCACTTTATTTAATTGACGATAGTCGATTCACATTCTCATAGTCCTGTCTTTCTTTTTCACAAACAATACTGGTGCACCCCAAGGTGAGAAACTCGGTCGATCGAAACCTCTATCCGTCAACTCTTGCAACTGAGCTTTCAATTCCTTCAATTTGGTTGGTGCCATACGATACGGAGCTATCGAAATTGGTGTAGTCCTAGGTACAAGTTCAATGCCAAACTCTACCTCTCGAATAGGTGGTAATCCCGGTAACTCCTAAGGAAAAACATCCGAATATTCACAAACCAGTGGCACTGATTCAAGTTTCTTTTCTGACTCTTTACTATCAAGTACGTACGCAAGATATGCTTCACACCCCTTTTTTACATATTTCTGAGCCAACATCGAGGATATTACTGCTGGTAACCCATTCAAATCAATAGACTCAACTCAGATTATCTCATCATTTGCACATCTCAAATTAATAGTTTTTCTTTTGCAATTCACAACTGCATCATGTACGGTCAACCAATCCATACTGAGAATAACATCAAATTCATCAAACGGTAAAAGCATCAAATCGGCTGGAAAACAGGAACCTCAGATTATCAGGGGGCATTTCCTGCATACTTTGTCGACTAGCACATATCTACCCAAGGGATTCGACACTCGAATCACGAACTTAGTAGACTCAACAGGTAGAGTCTTACTGGATGCTAAAGTCTCACATACATATGAATGAGTAGAACCAGGGTCAATCAATGCAATCACATCAGTATCAAAGAGAGTGAAAGTACCGGTAATAACATCAGGCGAAGAAGCATCCTCGCGTGCGAGTACAGCGTAAGCTCTAGCAGGGTTATGAGCCTCGGATTTGGTCGTAGCATCTCTAGATCCTCTCTGACCGCCGCTAGCATTTCCCGTATTTCTAGGTGGTCTACCTCGTGCTGTAGTAGTACTCAGTTTCCCACTTTAATTCACATTCTGCTCAGACAATCTCGTGCAGTCCTTGATAAAGTGGTCAGCTGATCCACACTTATAATAGGAGCGGTCATGAAATCTACAACTCCCCGAATGCCATTTTCCACAAAACTTGCACTCGGTCCTATCTCGACGATCATTTCCAACACTGGCAATGAAGTGGCTCGCGTACTCACAGGTGGTCTATCACAGTCTCGTCTGGAGAAGCCCAAAGTGTTCTTAGATCAGCCCGAATCATCTCGGAATTTTTTTGGTGACTGCTAAAAGGGCTTTCCCGAAGATCTTTTACGGAACTCTCTAGCTCCATCTTCAGCTTTTCTTTTCTCTTTACTGAGCTCTTCGACTTCGCAAGCTCGCTCGACAAGTACTACAAACTCTTTGATTTCAAGAATGCCAACAAACAGTTTTATATCTTCGTTCAATCCATCTTCAAAACGTTTACACATAATAGATTCTGAAGAAACACATTCTCAAGCATACCGGATAAGTCTCACAAATTTTCGTTCATAATCAGTAATTGACATGGAACCCTGTTTAAGTTCAAGAAATTCCTTCCGTTTCTGATCGATGAATCTCTGGCTGATATACTTTTTCCGAAACTCGGTTTCGAAGAACTCCCAAGTCACTCGCTCTCTGGGCATAACAGAAACCAATGTATTCCACCAATAGTAGGCAGAATCACGTAGCAAAGATATAGCACATTTTATAGCCAATTTTAGGTATTCATCGGGTGTGCAAGACAGTTCATCAAATACTCGGATAGTATTGTCCAACCAAAATTCAACTTGCTCAGCATCATCACTATTTGTAGCTTTAAATTTAGTAGCCCCGTGCTTTCGACTTCTGTCAATCGGGGGCTTATTCAACCTCATCTGATCAATTACCGGAGGTATCGTAGGTGCAGGGGGTGTATTATTCGGAAGTGGGGGTTGTGGAGCAGCCGTATTAGTTCGAATGTATTGGTTGAACCAATCATTCATCACATTATAAAAGGCTTGTCTAGCCTCGTCATTTTGATTGCTCGCAATAAGTTGAGAGTCCACCAGTGCTGTCCCATGCGCGAGAGGAGGCGCTATACTCTCGATATCATCAGCTACCGCTCGATCGGGATCAGGATCCATTACTATACGAAAACACATTTTTAACTGTCAGAAATCCTCACACTATCGTATTATCACATAATGGCATGTATGGCTAGACTCATATACGCTACGTTAGTCCTAGAATCGACTAAACTGTAGCTCTGATACCAATAAAATGTAACACCCCTAACCCATATCCAATTGACGGATTAAGGTTAAGAGGTATTACCGAACTAAACATTTAATTATCACATTCATATAGTCATTAAACACAATAAAAAATCAAGCTGAAAACTATACAAACATTCAAGATCATATGCCATATTCGTATGGCTAAATATTTACATTTACAAAATGTCGTTCTCAACAGTCTAACCTATACATGCCACATCAACTCCAAAATATAATAGTACCAAAATGATCGATAGTGTGATGAACTGCTGACGATCCCCGAGTCGGTGGCCAAAATCAACAATCTATAAAATAGAGAAATAAAGAACAGAGTAAGCTTTCAAGGCTTAGTAAGTTTTAAATAATTCAAACAATTAAAACTTGTCATTTATAACGAGCATTTAGTATCACAAAACAAATATTCTAATTACAAATCACTAGGCCAAATATACACAAGTACACCAATTAAAAAGCCTATTGGCCGAACATATATGTATATAAATATATAAATACACAGCGAAATTCCAACACATACTTTACTTTACTTTATAGCTCATACAATTAATTTAAGTCACATACTTTCATGTAATGACATACATCGACCGAATAGGTCATGCTCTTATTCGTATATATAATAATCATTCACACACATATATCATTCTTTGATACTAATAATTCACTTTAAAAAAAATCAATTCACATACAAGTACCTAATACGTACCTGAATATCATAATGTATCATACATAATCAATAGTAGTTTACCTCGAACTTTCGAATTCAGAATCTTACTCGAATCACTGGCGTTAAGCCTGCTAGGTTTAAAACCCGAATCTAGTCACCAGCACAAAACCTACGAGACTTTAAGTTAAGATATAATACCAGCACTAGGCCTGCGGGACTTTAATCTAGATATATTACCAGCACGAAGCCTGCGACATTTAACCCAGATATAATTCCTGCATATAGCCTGCGGGTCTTTAAGCCCGGATACACATCAAATATCATGCATATTTAATCATATATTAACACATCTCATTCAACATATCACATTAGTAGTCATTTGCTACATTCGGATATAAGCTCCATATGAACACCATCATTTAAATTTCGGTTCAAAAGTCATACATAAATATTACATATCCATTTCATCACTCAAGCTTAACCCATTGTGACCATTCGACTATAAGTCATATACATAAATTATTTATCACACAACTTAATTCAAGTAGAACCAAAAGGTTACAATTCATCTAATATATATACATATCAAAGCATCATCAATTATATTCTAAAGGTGACTACTCAAAACTTACCTCGGATATACTTGAACGGTTGCGGAAAGGCT